>NC_141689.1:239322472-239523472 GCF_964263255.1 Lissotriton vulgaris | reverse complement strand
TACTTCAGTCAATAAGGTTTTCTGGTCTACTGTATCTGACAAATTGCTTCTGTATGATTAGGACTAGATTATATTTGGTGGTGATTGTAACCAAATTCATGATCCCATATAAGTTAGACATTCTAGAGTTGAGTTTGTTCCCTCTAAAATGCATTCACAATTCACATCCACAATACGTTGCAAATCGTTGGTTGATATTTGGCGACTTGGTCACCCTGACCTTCGAGAATATAGTTTTTATTCAGCCTCACATCACTCACAGTCCTGTATCGATTACCTTTTCCTAAGTAAGTCTCTGGCCCAATATGCCATTCAATCTGAAATTGGTTCCATTGTAATCTCAGATCACGCTTCTGTACATGTATGTATAGATATTATTCCTTTTTCTCCCCTCCCAGGAAGATAGTGCTTTAATAATTCCCTACTTCTAGAACCTAATTTTTCTCAACAATTTATTTCCGTTGCCTCCAAATTCTTCACTAATAACACAACCCCGGAATCTCCCTTTCTTATGATATGGGATTCCTTTAAAGCTTCAGCCTGGGGTTTTATTATACATTTTGTATCACAAAAGAAAAAATCCCTAGAAGCCCAACCACTCAATTGCTTAATAAAATTAAACAGAATATGCAAATTATCAATCTAATAATGAGTCTTCTTTGAAAAATCTTATTGATGCCAAACCTATTTTTATTAGATTATCTACAGATGCTACCTCCAATTACTTATTGAAAAGTAATTCTTGCTACTATGGGGGTCAAAACAAAATGGGGAAATTACTAGCTAACTACTTAAAAATTAGAAAGGAAGGAATGAGAATAGAATCTTTACAGGGTCATACTAGTACTCCTATTTTTAAAGATAATGATATTTTAAATGAATTTGTTACTTTTTATAAGAACTTATATACACCTGAATCCCTACCAGAACAGTCTGACGTTTCTACCTATTTTCAATCCATTCCTTCTCCTCCATCTAATCACATTGACTTTGATTCCCTGGGAATTGATATTTCTTTAGCAGATCTCCCATGCGGTTTCGGTTTTACGTCGTGGGAAAGCGTCTGGACCAGATGGTTTTACCATTGAGTTTTTGTATCATCTTGCAAAGATTCTTTTGCCTAATCTTTTACTTTTGTTTACTTTTTTCTCTAATAATGGTTCATCTCAAGGCACGTTTCAGGATGCCTTGATCTTTTTAATCCCTAAGGAAGATAAAGATCACTCTCTTTGTAAGAATTATCAGCCTATTTCCCTAGTTAATACAGACTATAAGATCTTCGCACAGATTTTGGCTCTCTGTATCTATCCTGTCTTACCTGATTTGATTGGCTCTGAACAATCCAGTTTTGTCAAGGGAAGACTAGCCTCTGACAACTCTCGAGTCTTCTTTAATATCCTAAGCAAGGCGTCATCCTTAGATCACCCTATTGCGGCTATTGCTTTAGATGCAGAAAAGGCCTTTGATAGAATTGAATGGCATTTTATGTTTCATGCATTTCCTCCTAAATTCATTGCTTTAATTTCTTTGTTATACTCAGGCCCTAAAGCTTCAATATTTGTCAACAGTATAGCCTCCTAATACTTCCCATTGCTTAGAGGGGTGTCGACAGGGATGCCCCTTGTCACCATTCTTATTTGTCATAGCATTAGAAACCTTTTTAACTAAGATTAGGCGGGATGATCGTATTCTAGGATTTCAATTTGGTCTACAGGTTAAAATGTCACTTTAGGCCAATGACATTCTTTTATACTGTTCTAATCCTGAAATTTCTCTTCCCCCTTTGTCTTTAACAGGTAACCTCTTTTTCTCAGCTCTCAGGCTACAGTCTTAACACCAACAAATGTGAAGTTTTACCTTTAAATGTTTTATGTCAAAAACATCTCTTTGACCATCCCGGTTTTTCATGGCAACCATCTAAAATATAATATTTAGGCTTGTGGTTCGCCCTCTTAATCTCGGATACAATAAAGTTCAACTTTGATTATATCACCACAAAACTGAATGACGCTATTAGACGTTAATCAAGGAAGTGAGCAACCCGGAATACCCTTGAGGGCTTGGGTAATGAAAGTAGAAGGGTAAAATTGCCTTCAAGGGACTTATTCAGTCTATATTTGTTAGTTGAAATTATTCTAGAAAGGATCAATGGATCATCCTTGGGGTGAATTAATCAAAACTGATCAATTTATATTATCAACATATAACATATAAACAAAGACACAAGGTGTATACGAAAAGGTTTTTATCAAATAGTTCATTAAATCAACTTCATATACAGATAAATAAACAAATAAGATTTTAGGACTGTGGGTACACATATAAATAAATTGCTAAGTGACTCAACAGAACCTAAAAAACACCTATCCCAAAACACATTGAGTAAAACAAAGAGGGGGATGAGATGTATTGTCGACGTTTCGGTTTCTTAATAATGATTTGATGAAACCATCCTCAGGACCATTATCAGTGCTGATCTGTATAGAAATATTGTAATCTGCTCGCAAATCGCAATCACAGTTTCACGCAGTGAAAACGTTGGTGGATCACAGTATCCTAATGCCTTAACTAGTGGATGTGGAAAGCACTCATCAAGGCTGGATATGAAGTCAAATCTTCACTCCCATGCATGTATATTATAACGCAGAAATCGCCCGGTGTCACTCGTGCGGAGTCTTATCTGCTTTTTAGACACAGTCTGAAGTAATTGTGACCAGTATGAATTTTAAACAGGTCAGTAAACAGTCATTTGTCCTGCAGCGCCTAGGATTCTGGCGAAGTGGAATCACAAACACGTCCCGTCATTTCAGACGGGACGTGTTTGTGATTCCACTTCGCCCCGTCATTTCAGACGGGACGTGTTTGTGATTCCACTTCGCCAGAATCCTAGGCGCTGCAGGACAAATGACTGTTTACTGACCTGTTTAAAATTCATACTGGTCACAATTACTTCAGACTGTGTCTAAAAAGCAGATAAGACTCCGCACGAGTGACACCGGGCGATTTCTGCGTTATAATATACATGCATGGGAGTGAAGATTTGACTTCATATCCAGCCTTGATGAGTGCTTTCCACATCCACTAGTTAAGGCATTAGGATACTGTGATCCACCAACGTTTTCACTGCGTGAAACTGTGATTGCGATTTGCGAGCAGATTACAATATTTCTATACAGATCAGCACTGATAATGGTCCTGAGGATGGTTTCATCAAATCATTATTAAGAAACCGAAACGTCGACAATACATCTCATCCCCCTCTTTGTTTTACTCAATGTGTTTTGGGATAGGTGTTTTTTAGGTTCTGTTGAGTCACTTAGCAATTTATTTATATGTGTACCCACAGTCCTAAAATCTTATTTGTTTATTTATCTGTATATGAAGTTGATTTAATGAACTATTTGATAAAAACCTTTTCGTATACACCTTGTGTCTTTGGTTATATGTTATATGTTGATAATATAAATTGATCAGTTTTGATTAATTCACCCCAAGGATGATCCATTGATTCTTTCTAGAATAATTTCAACTAACAAATATAGACTGAATAAGTCCCTTGAAGGCAATTTTACCCTTCTGCTATTAGACGTTGGCACCCCCTTTTTCTATCTTTGAGGGGTTGTTTAGACTGAATTAAAATGATGCTTTCTCCTCTTATTTTATATACTATTTCCATGATCCCCTTACACATTCCTGGATACTACTTTAAGAAAATTGAATCTACTTTGACAAAATTTCTATGGAAAGGTAAACCCCCTCGTATAGCTCTGTCTTCCTTAAAAAAGATAGACCTAGCGGAGGTCTTAGGTTTCCTGATTTTAAAGCTCATCATTCTGCTTTTTCCCTCAAACAAACTTATAGTTGGATCTCTATGGAGCTTCCTGTATATCCTCATTATGGATAAAAATAGAGAAATGTCTTATTTCCCCTTTCGATTTTCGAGATGTCCTCGCTTTTACCACCAATATTACATCTTTACGTTCCCCTTTCATTTCCCACTCCCGTAAACTCTTGGTTCCCCTTTTAGCATCATCATATCCCTCAACTAGCTCTTAACATCAGCAACCCATTTGGTATAATAAATCATTACAAATTCACAATTGATCTATATACTGGAAAACCTGGCATTCTAAAGGTTTACGAGGATATCTCAGCTTATACTTAATGATCAACCCCTCTCTTTTTCTGATCTCCAAACTAAATTCTCTCTACCAACGTCCTTTAGATCGCAATATAATCTTTTATGTCCTTCCCTCAATCAATATCTTCTAAATTTACCAAGAACTAGTAGCTTGCCTGTAAATTACAAAAAACGGGTTTCAATACTTGACCCCCCCCCCCCTGCTTCCAATGTATACAAATTGTTACAATTTCCCCCGGACAGACACAAACCTAAGATTGAATTGGCTTGGGAAAATAATTTATCACAAGATTGGCCAATCCCTTTATGGGACAAATTATGGTCTAAGATTCACAAAACTTCTTGTGCTGCAAATACCACACAAACCCTTTATTTCATTTATCAACGAGTACTATTTTCTCAATCAACCCTATTATCTTTTTCATCAGATATGTCCTCTACTTGGTGGTCCTGCCCTTGTCCTTCCACCGATTTAAAACACACGTTGTTTGAATGTCCCCCTATCCACCAATTTTGGCAGTGGGTTTAGTCCCAAGTTAAGATAATTTTCAAAGTTCGGATACCTTTTTCTCTTACAAATATATTCCTAGGCACATTATCACCCCAATAGCTCCAATCATCGCTGAGCTTTAAACTCTTAGATTTATTGCTAGCCATTGCCTTTCATTTAATGACCTCAAACTGGAAACAGGCAAATAAAGTCACTTTCAGATCCTGGTGGAACGCTGTTTGCTTCCATCACCGACCAGACACTAATTGTGTCTCCCCTACATCTCTAGCAATTAAAATATATTTTATGGCTTCCATTAACAACATACTTATCTCTGTCTGCCTCTTCTAAAGTTAAAACTACCAATGTTCCAGATGATGTACGGAAACCACCTTAAGCTCTCCATTTGCCACTCTACTCCTAGACGATTGGAAGATTATGCACACCTCTATGTTTATACCATGTTATTTAAACTCAGTTATTGTTAGGCTTCCATTGTTGCATCTCTCAATTGTTATAAATTAATTTCATATTGCTTCCCTTCCCTTGCCCCTTCCCTTCATTGTTTATATTGTGTATATTTCCTTTTGTGTACAGCTTGATGAACCTATCCTTATATATTCTTATTTTACTTCACATCTTTATGTTAAATAAGATTTGTTTGATTCATTGTATTGCTGTTATTTTTCTTGTTATTCTTTAATAAACTCAAACTTTTAAAAAAAGAACAGTCTGCCAGAGAATGGTACACAAACAAACTCTGTTTTCTGAGGGCCACTCTCCGTCAGAATCTCACAGATGTCTTCCAGAGTAGTCAATTCTAATGCTAACATCATGTCAAAGTAAACTCCTGGGGCCGCATTATACATGCAGTGCATTTTCCTTCATTGAGCTGGGCATACCTTTTAAAAGGTGCGCCAGGAGCAATAAAGGAAAATGCTCCGTATTATGATGAATCCGCCGCTCTCAGGGCAGCCGCAAACTCGTGAAACAGAGCAGCTGCTTTGAAGCAGCTCCGTGTTTTCACAGTGCAGGCGGCAATCTGCATGCACTTTCAAAGAGGATTAGAGATCCCCATGCAGGCGGGTTAAGTCAGTAACTGCAAGGGGATGTCTGAGGGGTCCATGGGACCCCTCTACCCCCTCCAGAGGGCTGTACTCGTGCCTGTCAGTGAGCCCTTTGAGAGCTTCTTTGCCTCTGTAATACAGTGCGGGTGCAGAGGCAAAGGGATTCCCTCATTTTCATGGGGCACGTCCCCATGCACATGAGGGAATGTCCACTGAAGATAGCGCTGGCGCTTTATGCGCACAAGCGCTTTTGGTATAACAGAAGGGGCCGCACAAGCATTTTTAGCCCCTTCTGTAATACCAAAGTGACCCTGGGGCCCACAAAGCAGACGTAAACAACTGTTGCGCACCCGGGGGAATTAGTGTAATACAGCCCCAGGTGGGTAAGTGGACTGTCAAGTGGGCCCAGTAGCAAGAGGCCCATCTGTGGTTTGTTGGGCATCTGTTTATGGGCAGCACCCACACAGCAAGAATCGGGACAATATGTTAAAAAAACATTGTTATGCCAGACATACCCCCTGTATGAGTGGGAGGGGGGTATTAAATGTGATGGTTGCATGGCTGTAAAATTAGGTTTGCTTGGAGACCCATTCAAGTAGCAGGGGACAGACACACACACACACACACACACGCATACACACACACATACACGCACACACACATACACACACAGACACACACACCTCTATCCAAATCATAGTTTTATATAATGCTGCATGGCAGACCCTGTGTACACACGGATAGTGTGATTGACAGCACAGGGCTTGTTATACAGGTGTGTGCTAAATTGTGACTGTATTACAAGCCTTAACTGTCAATCACATTCCATGTGCAATGTGGGCTCCGCCATTTTTCATAGAGTGTGGATGTACAGTGTTTTGCTAGAAAGAGGAGTTCAGAGATTGAAGGCTGCAGTTCTTTAACAGATCACTAATGCACTGGTGTGCAGACAAACTGTGTATGTGAAATGGACTGAGCATCAATTACCAACAAATCACACCAACACACAGTTGGATTCCTTTCCTACTGTCACTCCACAGTTTTGGAGCTGTGGAGGTTTTGCGTTAGTGCAACAAGTCAGAATGATGGGGTAAATTTATGATGAACCTGCACCTAAAAGCTAGCAAGGGATCCCCTGCACATAAAGAGAAAAAAAGTGCTATCACCAAATTCATCACAGAGTTGAGTAATATGGATCATGCCAACATGGTTAAAAAGGTGATGGTAATGTCATTTGGGCAGTAGTTAGCCCAAGAGGATGTTTCAGATAAATCCAAGAAAATTATCCGGAAATATATTTTAACTGATGCTGTTATAACTTTCTCCTATTGTGCCAGAAAAAAAACACTAAACAAATTTCAAAATGACCATATAATGACTACACAATAAGAAAAGAAAATCACGATTCTCTAGAAATGTACCACTGTCAACCTTGGGCAACTTTTAAATGTTTACTTTATTGCTTCATTTATATACTTTTTGCTTAATTTACATACTTTATTTAATATAAGCACCTCTAGAGTTACTACTTGCAAAACTATAATAGAATGAAAAGTAATTTGAGAAATGTGACAAGGTCTACATACCGCTATCCAACACCTTTTTGGTAACTTTGGGGTACTTCTGGAACTTTATATAATAGTAACTTTCATACTCCATTAAAATAGTCTCTAGATCAATATTGTCACAAACTTCAAAGCGTCTTAAACCCATTTTGGTCTCTTGTTCCAGAGCTTGTGCAGTATTGGAGTATCTGAAAATTGACATAAGCAAGCAAACAATTAGAAGAAAGTGGATGAAGAAAAGGAAAAGGATCCACACTATATACAACATCTTTGGAATGTGGTGTAATTAGGGAGTTCATAGTAGCAGCTATTATCATAACCAAACAGTAATGACGCAGTGTAACAAAAGAAGCAATAAATGTAATCTGCTTGTTGCTCTAGTTGGGTCCCTTCATTCCTTCTTACTCCTGTAGCCACGTTACTTCCGGCTAAATCAAGCATTACTAGAGTTCATTTTGTAGCAATCTCCCTTTTCACCCTAGGAAGATTATATAGGCATATACCAGGCCTCCATACAATACTGCAGTTTCCTCCAATCACAATCTGTAGGTGGACATTAGCATTTACAGCCACATTCGCTGCAAAATATCAGCATGCCACAGCAGAGATATCCCTTAAAATGTTAGTAATCATGACTAAGACTAATTCGCTGCAGCTTTAAGGACTTGTCTCATTATTGTTGAAGGTTGGGTCCAAGCCAAGCAGTTAAAAATCAATGCAAACAATATTGATCTTGGCATGAGACGACAGGGAAGACCTGTCGATCTAAATATAAAGCGGGGCAGCGGTCTGGATGTAGGTAATGGCCTTAACCACCACGGCAAAACTAATAGTTTTCTAACTGAGGTGACACCACCCCCTGCCCTCCGATGCTAAAAGATACTACAATAGGAGTCTTTTTTCTTTTCTCACCACGCTCACCCAGTGTGGTTAGAGCTTTCACCATTAGCGATTTTTTGCTTACATGGTCACAAGGAGATAGGACTGGGTGCGTCTTATAGGGGGCGCAGACCGTCCACCTTCCTTGTTCTTGGTCCTGACGAAAACCTGGCACATTCCTTTAAGGTTGAAACATGTAGACCAGATCACATACATAGATACTTTGGGTCATAACTACCCTTACAGTATCTCATCACTTTTTTTAACATTGTCCAGTTGCTTGTAAATAAAATTTATCTTCCCACCAAGTTAAACCAGGACAATTTTTAACACCTTTTTTTGCACTTTACACCCACAACCTGCTCCACTGTAATTCAGGTGTTGTAGCACACCCTGGTGGCGTTAGGTCATCAGGGTGGACCCCGATGATGAAGCATGTCACCACTAGTTTGGTGAGTGAGGGTTTTTTTACAAAAGGATAAATCCCTTCCTTTTGTCTTCTACACACCCCATTAGGAATGTTTCTGATTCTCTATGGTGGTACTCCTCCATTTGTTTAATTAAGACCTGTAGATCCCCTATCAACATACACACACATTTGGCTTACAATTCTGGGGATATGTCTTACTATAGTTAGATTCATTCCATTCGTTTTAGATGAACTACCCCATTACCCACCCCAGTTACTGAGGTAAACCAAATTGTCATCTTGGAAAAAGAGCTTTTCATTAAAGCTCAACTTTACTCAACAGCAAGCTCATGTATACTTTCACATCAATGTTTTATGCAAGGTTAGAGTACTGTGTATCTGGAATCTCTAACCCTTTCGAGCCATCAAACGTGACATGTCCATGGAGAGGTGGAGAGAGGGGGATACCCCCTGGAGGGTGATCTTGTAGTGTGGGCTGGGCCTTGTTATTCACACTGCTTAGTTAGCATAGGCTTATTAGAAGTTTAAATGCCATTTTTCCTTTTTGCTGCTTTTGCACACAACACTGCATATAACTGTTGTTGTAAGTTAGGCTGCGTGAAATGCTTCACATGAGACTGGCTTGTTTTCAGCACCCCTAGACTTACATCGTGACTCTAGTCTGCACACTGAGTGCTAAAGCCTCCAAGGTTATCATAACAAGGTAGCTGTTGTTCGAGCTTATCGGCTCACGTTCTAGCCATAAAATCTATGCAGCTGCAGGTCAACATGTTTCTGGCGCCTTTAATAATACATTGTAAGCATGATTTCAGGCACTTGGAAAAAGCACAGTTCCTGCGCTACGCCAAGTTGGATGGTGGGGGGAATTTGGAATACGTATCCGGCTGCGACACCTGCCTCTCACACGCTGGGAGGACTGATGACATGAAGGGGGTGGGGTAGACATCTCATCACTCTTTTTTTCATAGGGCACTTAGGGAGGAAGCCACTAAGCCTCCATACCATAGTATTGCAGCATGGGAGGGAGATCTGGGTGAACCATTTGAGGATAAAGATTGGGACCGTGCATGCAGCTTGGTGCAGAAAGTATTGTGTAATCATAGACTCAAGTTGCGGCACTTCAATTAATTGCATCGTGCCTACATAAGCCTGTAGGGCTCCATAGGATAGATCCCACCTAGACAATGAGATGTGTTTCCTTTGGGAAGCATGATACAGGTTTCTTTCACCTGGCCTGGCACTGTGCAAAAGTTCTGAATTTCTGGGGGGAGGCGATTCCCAGAGTAGGGCAATCCACAGGCATTGGAATTCCCTGGTTGCCTGTGGCATGCCTGCTGGGGATAATAAAGAAACCTCAAAAACGTAAAATGTCTTACACATTTCTGCAATTTACGCTGCTTCTAGCGAAGCGCAGAGCTGCTGTGGGTTGGATGGGGAGCAAGGTGCCGAGTATAGATTTATGGGTGCATGATGTTTTGGAAAGGGGAAGTGCTGAAGTACATAACATACGCAATTCCCGCACTGATGAGAAAGTCCCTGAAACTGTGGCGGCCTTGAGACAACTAATAGACAACTTTAATACAAGTGGGACTATAGATTCGGACTCTGATTAGGAATGGTTTGTGAGCTCATGAAGACAGAAATATTAAAACTGTTGATGGGATCACCTGGTGTGGATTACTCTAATGTATACAATATTCTTGCTTGCAGGTTGTGTACGAAACATTATTTCTTCCTCAGCAGGGTGGAGCAAGGGGTAGCGGGTCGGAGGGTTACTGGCCTGCATAGTTGATTTGCACTGAATGCTATGGTGTATTGCTTTGTTGAAAATCCCAAAAATAAAGATTTAAAAATATATATATTTTATGCAAGGTTATCTACAGAGCTTTGCTAACAACCAAATCACTGGCCGAAGCCATATTGACTGACTGACTAGACATTTATAAAGCGCACTAATGCTGAGGCGTCTTGGCGCTAGGATAAGGTACCTGCGAGTGCGACTAGATCGGTTAGCATTGAGAGTAAACCATGTTTTAATTTGCTTACTAAAAAGTATTCCACTTGGTTGAAGTCAGAGTGGTGTCGGAAGTGAATTTCACAATTTTGCAGCTAATTATGAAAATCGCTTTCCCCCCACCTCACTCTATTTATCTTTAGGGCATGACACCAGTCCCACATTGGAGGATCTAAGACGGTGTGATGGAGTATAGCGAGGGAAGAGAGCTTGTTGTTGTAACTAGATTTATCTCCTTTTAGGTTGCTCAGCCAGAATGAGTGAGATGTCTGCGTGGAATGTTGGTGTGTGTGATGTCAGAGTGAATAGAATGTGTGTGTGTGCCTGGTGTGTGTGGAGAATGTCAGTTGGTGAGTGAGGGCTGAGCAACATCCATCAAGCTCCTGGTGGGACCTAATACTTATCTTATTGAAACCAACTAATAAACATCTTACTTGGATTAATTACCTAGCTACCATCTACTTTATATCTTCATTTATTTACAACATTTTGGCGACGGTCTTGAAGCAACCCTATGTGTTTTGGCCACAAGAATATAGGAGGTGAGGAAACTTACAATTTATAATGAACTTTATTTATACAAGAAAAAAAGGCAAAGCAACTTTGAAAATAAATACAAGGAAAAGAACGCCCTCCTGAGTCCCACCAGTGTCCTCCACCACCTGGACAACCTGCCCAGGGCGATTCACATTCCATTTTAAGCTGATATTATCCTGCTTGCCGAGAAAATTTACATATCTGTTTGGTACCAACCCAGCTTCAACTATTACTATGAAGGCTAGCAAACTACCGATCTATCTTGATCTGGATTTCGTTTCATTGGGGAGTAACTGTGTTCACTGTGCAGCTAGCACCAACTACATTGGAATTGGAGACAGTGCTTTAACGAAGCAAGTGATCATACAACAGTGTTATCTTTATTTACCACTAATACTGTTTGCCCGCTTATTTCCTCATGAGTGTACAGTATGGAGAGTGCAATCTGCAGTGAACGTTGGTCTTGTGAGGAAAAAAAAAAGCGCTGCGAGGAAAAAAGCGCCTACTTGACCCATTTCCTACTGTGTGTTTCGATCGCTTTTGGTTGGTTGTCTATGCTCAGTACCGATGGACAGGTGAGACATGTTTTTATTAATTCAAGATTGGATTTAGTCCTTGTCCCGTCGTGTACATTTATTAGCAACTGCCAGTTTTGAACTTTGAAAATGCGCCACGAGCTCAAACACGCACTTACCTTTGTCCCGTGGATGCGTCCCTGGCTTCCTCAGTGACGTTGTCTGCGCTGCTGATATGACATTCTGCTGCTCTGGTGTGCGGTGAACCACTCGGCATAACGTCAACAAGCGTGACGCCATTTTGGATCTGCACTGTATCTTCGGGTTCTACTGTTTCTCAGCAGCTGTTGCGCTCCAAAGTACTGTTTGTTGCTTATCTTCAAGTCTCCCGCTTGGCATTCCTGTCGGGTATTATCCCACATTGAATCGTCTTCACCTGCTACTAACGAGCCTTCTCACAGGTACTGGTTCTCCTTGATTTCCCGTTGGCAAATTGGGCTATTCATCAACATTGCTCCGTGTTTATACATCTACATTGCTCCGTGTTTACACTGACTGAAAGTGTACACAAGATGTGCTTCCTTGTTTCTCAGTCTCCATTTCAGATCGGGTGAGATACCGCTGACCAGGACAACATTTCTTCTTTGTGGAACTATTGCTTCACATTACTTCGACATTTTGTTATTTTACCGTCAGATCACAATGAGTACTTATTTCTCATTTACTGTACTATGTAGAATGCACATATGTTTTTTTTTATTATATAATATTGTTACCTTCCTGAACAATGTTTAATGGTTTGCATACAGCTTACTTACTGTTTTGTTATTTGGCACCTTAGTTACATTGTGTGTTACGTCAAGCGCACTGGGTCAGTTTTTTACATGTGCTATGTTTTTTCCAGGCTTTGGTGCCTTAGTGAGAGCTTAAGTGATTATGAGTTTGTTTCTAATGGCTAGTATTTTCTTGGTGCTAGAACTTCTACTTAGGGGATTTATTGTATAGGAGCTGGTCTTCTTATAATTATTATATTCTTTCAGTGTGGGTAGTGCACACCCTTTCCACTGATTTTATTCTCCCTAGATTTGTGTGCCTAGCAGCTTAAGCCTTACATACTCCTCACTCTCACATTACTCTTTATATATGACCATGTAACAGTACTAGTTGTTTTGTTTCTTGCAGTGTGCAAAAGTCTGATTACCAATCTTTGCTTTTATTGCGCTATGGGCAGTGTAACCATCCTTGGTTTTATTGCGCTTTGGGCAGTGTACCCATCTTTAGTTCTATTGCGCTATGGTAAGTATTTAATGGCGCAGGTAGTAAGACGCGTTAGACTAAGTATTAAATGGCGCAGGTAGTAAGACGCGTTAGATTAATTATTAAATGGCGCAGGTAGTAAGGCGCGTTAGATTAATTATTAAATAGCTTGTTTAGCAAGCAAAGATTTTAAGATGTGTTAGTTTAGCTTTTGAGAAAGCTCTGGTGTTAAGATGCGTTAGTTTATTTGTTTATTCATGGTGTATGCTTTGATGTTACTATAGGATTTTTCAGGGTGTATTTATTAATGTCAAAATTTTTTTTTTTTTCCTATACTTCTTTTTTCTCTCAAAATTCCCCAAGGGAAGGGGATATGTGCCATGTTCTATGGTTTATCCTTTTACTTTGTTTCTTTGCTTTACTTATTCTTCTTTTCTAATATGAACTGTCCGCTTTATTGCATGTGTATCTTTCAAAATTTTAATTGCTTTATGTTGCAAGCAATTCTGTTTAATTCCTGTGAGTATCCTCCGAGTATCCAGAAGATACGGTCAAGGAAGCCTGCAGCTGCAGGGGCAGGTGCAGGTGCAGGTGCAGCAGCATACAAACAGCTTTAAAAGTAGGACTGATTTAAACATTATGAGGCATCCAAGTGCCTTCGTCCTGATCCAGCCTGTCAGACAGTTGTGTGTGTTCCACCATTTGGCAGCTGTAGTCTGTGTTTGGTAAGATTCAGATCTAGAAAGGAGCTACAAATATACACTGAATCATAGATAGGTATTGAGCCCAGATGTTCTAGGAGGGTAAGAGAGATGGGGAGGAGTCCGTCCTTGGGTTTGACAGAGTTTGCTAAAGGTGGAGGTAAGCTCCCAGTACCAAGACTGATATGGCTGCGTCAGATGGGCATGGGTACAATTTCCATCATTTTGGTTGAATTGGGGCATGAGGTTACAGTTCAAAATAAGCTGTTGAGATGCAGAAGGAGAGGTGAGATCAGAAGGCAACAGTTTGATTGGGTTTTCCAGATCAGGTCATCAGCAGTGTGGACTTTCAGTACTGGTATCACATTGGCCTCATGATTACATACGGGATAGGATTCCGATTCCCTAGGGAAACCTATTTACTCAATGTTGAAGGGATGAAAAAAGTAAATATTGGATCGGGTTCTTCATCTCAAATCATATCAGACAAGGAATATGGATTTAGTCCCATAAAATCAGGTAGTAATACAATTTCAAAGTATGTATCCCTTTTCCCAGTGTTCACTCAGGAATCCTCATAGTTCAAATATGTTTGCTTTTTAAACTTGCTTCAAAGTCTTTATTCTTGACCTGAAGGATTTCTATTACTTTTGAGTATTTCACCTCTCACCATCTGCATGATCTCCAACAACTGACAAACATTTTCAGCTTATCCAGCCACTCACCATAGTTGTCATGTCTTTCATATGGTCGACACATTTGGGGATGGTGTCAATCTTCCCATCTATTGTGTGCAAGAAATTTTGCATGTCTAATAAGAAGGCCTTTTAACCTGTATCACCAGATTTCAGGCAAGCATCTTCTGTTCATGACATTGTATACTCAGTTTTTTGCAATGGTCTGGGAGGAAAGACTAAATCAAAGGTGAGTTTTGCCTGTTTTTGGTTATTTTGTTTCCCATCTCTCCCCTGTTTCACAGCCACTGCCCAATAAAAGCTAGAAATGTACTGTCCTGATCTGTCATTTCTACCACACCAACAGAAGCTTTCACATTTAACACACGCTCATTTGGGTATCCTTATCTATCCTGGTTTTACTTTAATCACATTAGGTTTAGCATTGCATCAGTAAGTGATTCTAGTACAGGGTTTGAGGAATCCGTACAGTCAGTGGCTGCTTTTTTGTTTTCAGCTCTTAGTCTAATATCTGATGCTATGTTGTCGCAGCGGGCTGAGTATCTTAGATTTAATGAAGCGGTTAAGAGAGAGCTGGGACATCATATTGGGCATATTTTAAAATTAACTTACCTTCCCATTTTCTTTTCCCAGGGCTCATAAGCTCAGGTCCTGATGAGAAGCAAAAACCACCTACCAGCAAATTACATTGATGTTCCTCTGTCAATCAATCATATAATTTGTAAAGCGCACTTCTCACCTGTGAGGGTCTCAAGGCGCTGGGGTGGGGAATGCTGCTAGCTCGGAAAGCCAGGTCTTGAGGAGTTTTCTGAAGGTCAGCAGGTCTTGGGTCTGCCGTACGTGGATGGGGAGGGTGTTCCAGGTCTTGGCGGCAAGGTGGGAAAAACGATCTGCCGCCGGAGGTCACTCTTCGGAAGAGGAGGACTGTGGCGAGGTGGAGGTCGGCGGAGCGGAACTGGCGGCTGGGGGTGTAGGAGCTGGGTCGTCTGTTGAGGTCCGGTGTTGTGGAGTGCCTTGTGTGCGTGGGTGAGGAGCTTGAAGGTTATCCTCTTGTTGACCGGGAGCCAGTGCAGGTATCTCAGGTGGGGTGTGATGTGGCTGCGGCGAGGGATGTCGAGGATCAGGCGTGCAGAGGCGTTCTGGATGCGTTGGAGCCGTCTCAGGAGTTTGGCCGAGGCTCCTGCATAGAGGGCATTTCCGTAGTCCAACCTGCTGCTGACGAGGGCCTGGGTGACCATTCTTCTCGTTTCAGTGCGGATCCACTTGTCGATCCTGCGGAGCATGCAGAGGGTGTTGAATCAGGAGGAGGAGGAGGCGGCGTTGAACTGTTTAGTCATGGAGAGGGTGAAGTCGAGGCTGACCCCTAGGTTGCTTGCGTGGTCGGTGGGTGTTGGGGCGGTTCCCAGTGCAGTCGGCCACCAGGAGTAGTCCCAGGCCGAAGGGGTGGATCCGAAGATGAGGACCTCCGTCTTGTCCGAGTTCAGCTTCAGTCGGCTGTCCCTCATCCATTCAGCGACAGCCTTCATTCCTTCGTGAAGGTTGGTTTTGGTGGCGTGGGGGTCCTTGGTGAGGGAGAGGATCAGCTGGGTGTCATGGTGCAATGTAGATGTTAAACAGAGTTGGGCTGAAGGATGAGCCCTGGGGTACACCGCAGATGATCTCAGTGGCTTCGGTGCGAAAGGCAGACGAACTGTGTTCATCCAGAGAGGAAGGAGGTGGTCCAGTCCAGGGCCTTCTCTTGGATCCCGGCGCTGTGGAGGCATGTTCATAGTATGTGGTGGCACACCGTGTCGAAGGCGGTTGACAGGTTCAGGAGGATGAGGGCCGCCGTGTCTCCGTTGTCCAGCAGGGACTTGATGTCATTGGTGACGGCGATGAGGGCAGTATCTGTGCTGTGGTTGCTGCAGAACCCGGACTGGGAAGGGTCCAGGATGTTGTTCTCCTCGAGGTAGCGGTTCAGTTGTTCGTTGACAGTCTTTTTGATGACCTTTGGGAGCAGGGAGATGGGCCAGAAGTTCTTGAGGTCCTTGGGGTCCGCCTTGGGTTTTTTGAGTAAGGCGTTGATCTCGGCGTGCTTCCAGCTCTCCGGGAAGGATGCTGTTTCGAAGGAGGTGTTGATGACTTTCCGGAGATGGGGTGCGATGGCTGTGCTGGCTTTGTTGAAGAAGTGGTGTGGGCATGGGTCTGACAGAGATCCAGAGTGGGTGGTGTTCATGATCTTGATGGTGTCGTCATCGTTGATGTTGGTCCAGGAGAGCAGGCGGTTGGTCCGGATGGTGGTCGTGTGGGCTGAGGTCTCGGTGGTTGTCAGGACGGTCGTGGCGTTGAAGCGGTCGTGGATGTCTGTGATCGTGCGGTGGAAGAAGGTGGCCAGCGAGGCGCACAGGTCTTGCGAGGGTGGGACGTCGTTGGTGTTGGAGCTGGGGTTGGAGAGTTCCTTCACAATGTTGAAGAGCTCTTTGCAGTTGAGCGTGTTGTTGTCTAGGCGGTCTTTGAAGTACGCCCTGTTGGCAGATCTGATGAGGTGATGCTGTCTGTGGGTAGCGTTCTTGTGGGCTGCATGGCTGTCCGATGTTCATTCACGGAGCCAGATTTTCTCCAGCTTTCAGCAGGTTTGCTTGGAGGCCCAGAAGTCTTCAGTGCACCAGCTGGCTTTCTTGTTGGTGTGACTGTTGGAGGGTTTCTTGATCGGGCTGAGGTTGTTGGCACAGTCGTTGATCCACTGTCTGAGGTTGCGGGTGGCGGTGTCGTGGTCGGTGGGGTCGGCGGGTGGGCTCTGGGCGAGGGTGTTGGTTAGATGGTCTTCGGTGACTTTGCTCCAGCAGCGGCGAGGCATCTGTTGGGTGCGGTGGTGCATGGTGGGTTTCTTGAAGGTGAAGTGGATGCAGCGATGGTCGGTCCAGTGGAGTTCGGTGGTGTGGTTGAAGGAGACGTGGGGGCTTGCAGAGAAGATGGCATCAAGCGTGTGACCGGCGGAGTGGGTGGGTGTTGTGACGAGTTGTCTGAGTCCGAGGTTGTCTAGGTTGTCAATCAGGGTGGTGGAGTTGGTGTTGTTGTTCTCGAGGTGGAAGTTCAGGTCCCCGAGGGGGATGTAATCCGTGGAGGCGAGGGCATGTGTGCTGACGAAGTCGGCGATGAAGTCGCTGAACTGTGGTTGGGGTACGGGAGGTCTGTAGATGAGGGTTCCTATGAGGGTGGTGTTGTGGTCGGTGTAGATCTGGAAGTGCAGGTGTTCGGCGGTGCTGAAGGTGTTGTTGGTGTTGGTCGAGATTCAGAGAGTGTTCCAGTGGACGATGGAGATTCCTCCTCCTGCTCCGGTGGTGCGGTCCCTGCGGGTGATCTTGTAGCCTTCCGGGACGGCTATGGCCATGTCGGGTGCCGAGGCGGGGTTCAGCCAGGTCTCTGTCAGGAAGGAGACGTCTGGGGAGGTTGAGTCGAGTAGGTCCCAGAGTTCAACCGCTTGTTTGCGGGCAGAGCGGGTGTTAAGAAGGATGCATCTGAGGTGGTTGGGTACTTTACTGGTCGGCATTATGGTGGGGCGGATGCTTTTGGGTGTGTGATCGTCTGGTGTTAAGTGCGTAGAGGGTTCTGGCATCGTAGCGGTGTCTGGCATCGTGGCGTTCGCGGGATCCAGGGGTCTTGGTGCTGGGCGCGGTCCAGGTGGGGACAGGCACAGATGGGCTTGCATTAGGCGTGCCTTCGGTGCACCAGTGGAGCGCCCGCTCTGCGCGCCCGCTCCGCAGCCTCCATATGAGGGGATGTGGGAGGGAGGAGCAGCTGTGAGGCAGGAGCGGGCGGCGAATGGGATTGCAGGGGGGCGGGCCGCAGGGACGCAGCAGCGGGAAAAACGGGTATGGGCCGTGGGAGAAGTGAGCACAGGAAGGAAAAACAAGTTTAGGCAAGAAAACAAGTACAGGCACAGAGGAATAAAAACAAGTCTGGGTAAGAAAGCAAGAATAGGCACAGAGAAATAAAAACAAGTGTGGGCAAGAAAGCAAGTACAGGGACAAAGGAATAAAAGCAAGTCTGGGCAAGAAAGCACAGGGGAAAAATACAAGGTTAGGCAAAAACAATGCAGGCAGAGCCGTGAAGCAGCGTGGGGAGCGACCTGCCTGCGAGCAGGGTCAGAGGTCACCTGTCACTATCAATGTCCAAGTGGGCTTCTAGTAGCCCTCCTCACAGCACCTCCCGGGCACCCTTTTTGTGGCGACTCATGGGAATTACAGTCGCAATTTGTGAGTACCGAATAGGTACTCGCAAATTATGCATGCAATTTCAAGGGTGTAAGGGGGCCAAAAGGATGCCCTGATGCACCCCGAAATTGGCATGTGTGCACATGTGGAGCACATACATGCCCCAAGGGCATGTGTGTGCGCCATGACACTTTGAAAAATGCACTTTTGTGCATTTTTCAAAGTATTTGCAAATTACCATCAACTTGAACTTGATGGTAATGTTCGAATCCAAATTGCAAAATCACAATTTGGAAGTGCATGATGCATTGCATTTAGGGAATCGCAATTTGTGATTCCCTAAAGGAATTTGCAAAATAGATAATCGCAAATTTTGCGATTACCTATTTTGCGATTTTGCATTTGCAAAAATACTGGTCATAAAGGGGGCCGTTTTCAACCAGTATTTTCGATTATTCATGTGCCTCTTAGTATCTTCCCACAACACTCAGATGTCCTGAGGTTCTTCTCTGGAAAGCATTATATTAGTGGATCTTGGTCACTCAATCTTTACAGAGCTGTTCAGTGCTCAGTACTGGGGCAATCACCGAAGTCCAGTGGTGACCTGTAACACTGCTGAGCCCCTCTTTCCAATGCGGCAAACAGGCCTTACTTAAGTATTGGTTTGAGATACACATACAGCCCAGACAAGCTGTAATTAGATCACTGGGCTCCTCTTTTTTTCCATTCTTCTATTCCGTCTTGATTTAAGTGTGTAACTTCAAAATACCTAATGATTTCTAAAGGACTGGGAGACAGAGAATCAGAATTCTTTTAGGCAGCAGCCATCTTGGCTTTAGGCTACTGGCTCCCTGGTACCCTGCCCCCATCCGTTTAATTTTCTGATGGGCAAATTAGTGTGACTTTTGGATGCTGCAATGCATACTGAGCAGTGCAGCGCACCATCTGAATCCTGTCTGGCCCTTGTCCTCTGTGCGTGCCTCCATCGCTGACTCCCCCTTCTGACCTCTGCTCCGGTGGAGCCTGGGATTCATGTGAACTGTCCACATGCTTCTAGCTGGTCACTGTAGCAGAGACTGGCACTGTGTGGTGTAAGGGCAGTGCCAGCCAGAAGTACAGCAGTAAGTAAGAGCAGTGTCTACATCCATTGCCTTGCTTATGACTTGGACCCTAAGCACACATGGGGATATTTCTTCTCCAGCAGCGAAACAAGCCTCCAAACCCAAGATGAAGAAGCCGACCAAGAGCATTGTGGATGACATGGTGCTCTGCTGGGCAGCCAGAAGTGTGAGGCAGAGGAACTGAAGGAGGCACAGTTTGTCCAACCCGACAGTCCCAAGGTACCTGGACTTCCACACAAATACTGGGGCTCACACCCACTCTCAGCATTGGTGCTGCTTTGGATTCAATCACAAGTGTGTAGTGGATGCGAGTTAAACAGGAGGGAAAGAAATGGGCAAGTCTGCAATGGAAAGCTAGGCTCTCTGATAGCCTAGATGAAAGATGCTTTGTCTGTGCAATTGTTGTTTGATTTGCTCTAATTCTATCAAATGTACTACACGCAGGAAAGCAAGGAACCTGGGCCCAAATGTACACAGAGCCCATCCGCAAAAAGTGGGCAGAAACTGTGCACTAACTTTTTGTGAATGAACTTTGATTTTGGAAACCAACCTCAACTATTAGTTGGGTTTGCAAATACATCATTCGTAGGGGGTCGCAGAACAACCTCCATTTGAATATTAATAAGGCAGGTCCCAATTTGCAACCCATGGATATTGGCTACAAACACAGGAATAGTGGCCTGCAAGGGAGATCAGACTACCACCCCGGAGTTTATTTTTCCAAACAGAAACGTCTTAAGCCTCCTGTGCTTCTTAAAGGAACAAGTGCTGCTGGTGTTTTCAGTTTGGAAAAACAACATCAGGAGGAGCAGGCTGGATACTTTTATGTGCTAATGAAACGAGCATTTCTGTATATTGGTGTTTGCAAGTTGTAGCACACTGAAGTTAGACTTACTGGTTTTGCCAAAGCTGGTTGCTGCTTAGTCTGTCTTTCTTTTTGTGAATTGTCTTCAACACATGAAACAGTAAGTAACACCGGTAAATGACAAAGTGTGGTTTGTAAATCCACCACTGAAAACTTTGAAAGTATTTGGTTGAATGCCCTCTTATTTTTCCAATATCATGTTTTCATACTAGTCAGTCAGTCAATTCACTTTATTCGGTTTAAAAACAAACCATAAAAGTATACTATAAAACAATTTAGCACAGTAAACAAGAGACCATGATTAAAAACAAATAATTCACTGCCATGTGCTAGTTAAAATTCCAGGTAAAATCATTTGTACTTATATTTCATCTTAAAACTATATCACTACAACATACATAATTTCATGTTAACAATTCAGTCTCTTTAGGCTTCTAACAGCAGCAGCAAGAAAGTTAACAATATTGAAGATTTCCCCCACATTTGTCAGCATTTGGAGATAGATTAAAACTGCCCTAGCTTGCATGAAGCCTTTGTTGACTAAAATTGGGATAATAAAACGCTTCCTACTATCAATGAGGTGGTCGCAGAAAAACATGAAGTGCAAGGTGTCCTGCTCAGAGAAGTTATCACAGGAGCAGAACCCGAGGTCTTCGACCCTTTTCCAACCTAGCTTTTCACCAATCAGGTAATGAAGCTGATTCAATCTGAATCTTGTCAGTAAGAAACGATGAGTTCTGATCTACCCAGCTTGTGCGACAGCTTGTGGACATAATTGAGCCAGGGAATGCAGTGCCCATGATCAAGTGCCATGCAGTGTGTTACAGAAGTAATTAAGGTCACACTTCAAGAAGAGAAGAGCTGAATCCTTTGATGAAGTAAGAGCGCTTTATTTAACATGCAGTTACATGAACATGCCGGTAATGAATGCCGGTAAACCGTCAGTCCGCCACTAAATACATCCCACATCCATTCAAACCACAACACGCACACGAGACACAAAAGCTCCATACACACAGCACGCGAAACACAACACGCGACACTCACACATTCAAACAACAACCAGACACGCATATTGTTTGTTGATGACGCGCGTGAATACACGCGCGTCATTTCAAACAATAACACGACACCACACACCTCCCTCCTTTTTTTTTTTTAAGTAAGAATAAAGTCTCTGAACCTTACAGGAGCCCTGCGACTTCTTGAACTTCTTGACAATTCTTGTGCATTAGAACCACAACTACTAGAGACAACAGTTGACTCTGGCAAACTTGAACTATTGGCATTGACGTCCAAAAACACATTAGATGAATCATCTTCATCCACAAACACATTAGATGAATCATTCTCAGAAAAGTGCTTGCTATATTCAAACTTTGAGACTCTACTAAAATGCCAAACGCTTCCATCCAGTACTCTTACAGCATTCTTAAATACTTCAACTACTTCAATTGGATTAGACCACTTGGCTAATCCCTTATGTACATAACCCCCTTTTTTTAATCTCACAAAATCTCCCACTTTAATAGGGACACAAATTCTTGTCTCTTTTTTTGACAAATCATTCTTCATTTTCTCTTTGTAGGCATCAACTTTCTTGCGAATCTCCCTAAAATCGACCTCTGCAAAATCAATTCGACCACTGTCCTTGTTCTTTAACCACCAAGGAACAAGATTGTTACTGGGTTTCCGCCCTCTTAGCAACTCAAAAGGAGATAATAAGGTAACTGCATTAGGAGCAGTTCTGTAGGACAATAGCATGGACTGTAACGCCCTATTCCAGCATAGACCACCTTTGACAGCCAATTGAATGGCTTCCTTGACTACTCTGTTAAATCTCTCAATCTGGCCATTAGCCTCTGGATGGAATACTGCTATTCTTTTATGAGAAATACCACACCTACTGAAATAACTTTCCATTTGCTTACTAACAAACTGTGGACCGTTGTCCGTAACTACCACTTGAGGAATACCCTCTCTGCAAAAAACATCATCCAAGAATTGTATACTGACATCACTGGTAACCTCCTTGACCATCTTTATCTCTGGCCATTTTGAGAAATAATCTATCAGCACTATGCCAAAAGAATATTGTTGTGGTAACACACTAAATGGTCCAATAATATCAATGCCAAGTTTATTCCAAGGTGAAACAGGTAACTCAACGGGTTGTGGTACACTAGGCAAGGCCTTAGCTGTTTTGTCACTTTTAGCACATAATTCACACAATTTCACTTCTTGTTCTACAAAATAATCAATACCAGGACACCAAAAATTGTTTTTTAAACGCCTTCTAGTAATTGATATGCCAAAATGCCCTTCATGAGCCAAATCAAGAAACTTCTTCCTGAGACCAAAAGGTGGAATAAATTTATCACCTCTTAATAAGATGCCATTTTCTATTGCCAATTCCTCCTTAATTTTATGATAACTCATTAAGCCTCCGGTAAAATTCTCTCCTTCAGGCCAACCCTTCAATATATACTCTTTCACTACCTTGAGTTCTAAGTCTTTGTTCATTTCTTCGTCCCATGTCTCTTCTTGTGCTACTGAATTCTCTGCAACTTCACACTCATCTTTATCAATCACATCAGATTCCTTGCACGCCAATGGAAGTCTTGACATGCAATCAGCATGAACATTAGATTTCCCAGGAATGTATTCCAAAGAATACTGAAAATTTTGTAATCTAGAAGAAAGTCTTGCTAATCTAGAAGAAAGTGCACGTCCCCCACCCGGTGACAATATGTGCACCAAAGGTTTATGATCTGATTTGATAACAAATTTCGTTCCCCACAAAAAAGATCGAAAATGTTCCGCATATTCATTATGTTGTAGTGTGTTTCCTCCTTGTAAATATCTCCACAGTTGTTGATGAACTGAAAAAACGATTCCTCATAAATGTGGCATTGCAGGTAATGTCCAATGAGAAAATTCGTCTGAAATTTGCGCTTTGCAACAACCAGTAAGGAAGATATTACAACATCCAATGAAAAAGGGTAAAACAAAACTCCTCCGTGTGAATAGCCAATGAAAACGGAGTATCACCCAAGAAGAAAAAAAAAATCAGTGAATCCTTCGAAGAAATCCAAATTTAACACGCGTAGGATAAGTGCTCCGATCGTCGACAGTGTTACAGAAGTAATTAAGGTCACACTTCAAGAAGAGAAGAGCTGAATCCTTTGATGAAGTAAGAGCGCTTTATTTAACATGCAGTTACATGAACATGCCGGTAATGAATGCCGGTAAACCGTCAGTCCGCCACTAAATACATCCCACATCCATTCAAACCACAACACGCACACGAGACACAAAAGCTCCATACACACAGCACGCGAAACACAACACGCGACACTCACACATTCAAACAACAACCAGACACGCATATTGTTTGTTGATGACGCGCGTGAATACACGCGCGTCATTTCAAACAATAACACAACACCACACAGTCTTTCATAATTTTATGATTTAATGATAAATCAGGGTTTAACCAGGTCATTGTCCATTTCAGGAGCGGGGCTACTGCAATAGCATCTTCAACCTAGCCAATTCCACACTCCTGATGGACGATGTAGTTGGCTGTTGACTGCGGGACAGATAAGATATTTTTTAAGAACCTGTCCTCGACTATCTGTATTGACTTGGCATTTTTAATGCCCCACAGGTCTGCCCCGTACATTGCAAGTGAAAGACACTTTGCTCTATATATTTGAAAAAGTGCCTTCATTGGCCTAGCTCCTAGTTTCCTGGTGAATCCTAGAACGGCCGCCGTGGCCCTGATCAGGACATTTTTTTTAGCTAAAATTTGAGTGCCCCACATGCCACGGTCATCAAATAGGACTCCTGAGTATGGGAAAGTTGGCACCTTAGTTAATATATTCCCTTCACAATACATGGTTCTCATCTTTGAATTTCTCTGCCCAATAGCCATTACATGAGATTTGGCAAAATTGATGCCCAGGTCCAATGATCTCATGAAGGCTGCAAAGGAATTCAAGAGTAGCTGGAGTCCTACCGCCATTCTAGCTAGAAGTGCGGCGTCATCTGCATATAACAAAGCGGGAATCATGCGTTTCCCTACACGGGGGGGTCTTCACTAGAGGCAATTAGAGTGTGGTCTAGGCTGTTAATATATAGTGTAAATAGCAATGGTGCCAAAATACAGCCTTGTCTAACACCTGAGGCAATCGGTATTCCTTCAGTGTAGCTCCCCTGTTGGTCATATCTCACAGTGGCAAATAAGTCCCTGTGTAAATCAGCTAAAAAGTGGACAATATTTCTGTCAACTCCCAGGGTTAGAAGGGTGGACCATAGCTTTGACCTGTTCACTCGGTCAAAGGCCGAGGACAGGTCCATGAAGCCCAAAAAGAGTGTTCTCTTCTTTGCCACTGTGAGTTTCCCTACTAGTAACTGCAGGTTTAGGCATTGATCTATGGTGCCCATCCCTTTTCTGAAGCCGTACTGTGCCTCAGATAGTGAGCCCGTCTCCTCCAACCATCCAGTTAATTGACTGAGCACCACCCTTCCTAGTACCTTTACAGAGGAGTCTATAAGTGATATCGGGCAATAACAACTTGGGTCTCCTCTGTTACCTTTCTTAAATATTGGCACTATTACTGATTGTGCCCATGTGTTAGGCAGACCCAATTGGCAAGCGTTTACAAACACGTTATACAGTATTTTTGCCCACCTTTTAATATCTGATTTAAAAAAATCTGCCGGGACCCCATCAGGGCCCGGGGCCTTATTGCTAGTCATCTGAGTTATCGCTTTTAATACATTCGACTCTGTGAAGGACAGGGTATATTTTTCAATATTAAAAACAGAATCTGCAGGATTTCTATCTCCATCATATACCTGTTTAAAATGTCTGAGCCATCCTTCTTCCTGTATCCCACAGTCAAGCTCGCTATTTTTTGTGTCTTGGAAAAAGGGCCGATTGACCACCGCCCAGAATTTGGCGCTGTTATTGACCACATTTACAATAAGGAGCTCATTCCAGGCATCCTCCCGGATTTCTTTTTTCCGCTTCCCTAGTGTATCTTCATATAGTTTCCTAAGGGTAGCTATCTCTAGTTTGTCAGAGGGTACTGCTTTCAATGCTGCCAACAGCTTGCGATGGGCTGCAGAGCAGTTGTGGTCAAACCACTTCTCCCCTGTCCTTTCCTGGCCCTTGCACTGCTAATCTGGGTACAGATTTTAGTGTATGCCTCCAGGACCTCATTGTCTAATTTGCCGTCTGTTAAGCAGAGGGAGATTTCGTGCCCAACCTTTGCCCGTAAATTTTCATGAAACTCCTCAGGCACCACCCGGCACCATTTTAGTCGCCGGGCCCCGGTCAGTTGATCTGAAGTCTAACTTGCCAACTGTTGTGTAGGTTTTGCCCTCTTTCTTTAGGTCATCCTCCAATGTCAATGTTACCGGGTTATGGTCACTATAAGTTGTCCAGGAGACACTGTATTGCGTTACCCTTCTTGCCACAGCGGAGCTTACGAAAATGTAATCGATGGTTGAGCCCCGACCATTTCCTCTAAAGGTAGGAATTTCCCCCCTTGATTGTCTTGGTGAAGTCAGGTCATTTCCCACCACCAATTTCTCCAAATAAGACCCCGCTGGGGTATGCTCAAAGTGTATATTTTCTTGCTCAGCCGGGCCCAGACAGTCCCAGACATGACAGTTTTTTGTACAGGAATGAACATTAAAGTCACAAATTACTATGAGCGAATAACAGCTTGCAATGTTTTTGCTGTATGAATCTAAAAAATCGTGAAGATTGACTAAATGCTCATTAAAATAAGCCTTATCAAAGGAATTATAAAAATTGAACACAACCCAAGTGCCGACAGCTTTACTTGAGATTTGGACGGCCAGGCAGTAAGGTGATCCTGTTTCTACCAAGGTGTAGGTTCCCTGGATTCTCAAAGAGATTAGGGTTAAGAGCCCTCCCTTCGCCCTTCCCATATGGGTTGCTACAGCCGGTGAGTATAATGCTGCATATCCATCCAGGAGAAAGGTGTTTTTGGTATCCCACATTTCCTGGAGACCAATAATATCACACTCTATAAGGCAGTTACTCCACTTTGGGTCATTTGCTTTGGAGTTTAATCCTGCGATGTCCAACTAAGAAACCTGGTCCCTGCTTGGGTAGCCCTGACTGGCGTATTCAATAAAGAGGACAGCTCAATGCCTGCTACCCCTCTGGATTGCATAGGCTCATCTACTGCTGGGTTATCTCTGATTGGCGTATTCATTAAAGAGGGCAGCTCAGTGGCTGCTACCCCTCTGGATTGTATAGGCTCGTCTACTGCTGGGTGATCCAGTCAGTAATTTTCCTCAAGGTTGCTGAGCGGCCCATATCTATTTTGCGTGGGAATTAGAAATTCATTTATAGCCTGTGAGTTTAACTCGCTTCTAGGCAACCTACAATATGGATCCAAGCTATTTAAGGTTTGGATTCTATTTTGCAGTGGGGTAGGAAAACCAACCTAGGTAAGGATGAAATTGTCTTGGGCTGGTTAATATGTGTGTGTGGTATGTTGCTAAGGTGGCTGTAAAAGAAGCCAAGAGGACGTGCACATACAGTGTTATCGGCAATTGGTAAGGAAGCCGCTCTAAGCAGAACTGTGGCAAAATGCTGTGGGTGCTTAAAATTAACAATGATACAGTCCCACCTACTGTTCTTTCTGGAGTTACCTATCCAACTCCTCACGCTGCTCCCTGCTCTGATTGTGGTATCATAGCGCTATACTGCCAGACTGCTCTTTGCTAGCTCGCATTGCTCCTGCAATTATTAGTGCCTGATTGCTGATGATATTTGTATTGTAGCGCTATATTGCTAAAGTGCGCATTCACTATCATTCAATTGTGCTTTGCTGCCTTTGCCTGATTAATTCATTTGTGCCTGATTGTGCCGGTGCCACTGCCCATTTCATAGCGTTTATTAAGGTTGTGCCCCAATCCTGTTTCGCTTTTGGCTTGCTGCCATTTTGTTGTTTGTTGTTTTGCCTCCCTGCCCGGCTCTCCACCCCGCTCCCGCCTCCCAGCTGCTCCTCCCTCGCCCCACTCCCCTTCACTATCCACTTATAACAGATGCCTTTGCGCGCAGCGTTCACGCGCAGCGGGCGCGCCCCATGCGCGCCGAAGGTGTGCCAAAGGTAAGCCCGTCTACGCCCGTCCGCGCCGGGACCGCGCCCAGGGTCATACCCCTTGGCCCCCGCAAACTCCTCTCTACCCGCATAACGTACGATTCCGCTACCTTCTCAGCACTCAACTCCGGCCGTCTCCCAGACTGCTACCAAGCCGCCCCAGGACACACCCATGGACCCTTCACCTGCCACTCCTGCAAGTTCGACTGCATCAGGACCCACACCAAATCCACAGACTCCAAACAGAGTTCCGACACTAACCACCTGAAGTACAGCCTACTCAACACCTGCTCGGTCCACAGACACGCCATTGAACTTTGGAACCTACTCGACACCACATCGCCGGACGTCGCCTTTCTTACAGAAACCTGGATGAACGCCTCATCAGCGCCCGACATCGCCATAGCCATCCCGGACGGCTACAAGATCATCCGAAAGGACTGCATCAACCAAACAGGAGGAGGAATCGCCATCGTTCATAAGAACACCATCCGCATCACGACCAGTTCCGATGACAACCTCACAACCGCCGAACACCTTCACTTCCAGATTCACACCGACCCTAAGACCACACTCAGAGGCACCCTCATCTATAGACCACCCGGACCCCGCACACAATTCAGCGAAGACATCACTGACTTCATCAGCCCTCACGGCCTCCCCTCCGAGGACTACATCCTACTGGGAGACCTCAACTTCCATCTGGAAAAGAACAACGACAGCAACTCCAACACCCTTTTGGACAATCTTGCCAATCTCGGACTCAAACAACTTGTTGACACCCCCACCCACTTGCCAGACACACGCTCGACCCAATCTTCACCTCCAGCAAGCACATCTCCTTTAATCACACCACAGCTCTCCATTGGACGGACCACAGCTGCGTTCACTTCAACTACAAAAAGACTACGACCCACAACCACCCACAACCAATTCCGCGGAGAAACTGGAATAAAATTACCACCGACCAGCTCTTCACATCGCTACACCAAAACCCTCCTACAAAATCATCGGACCCAAACCAAGCAGCCACCAACCTCACACAATGGATCACCCACAGCGCTGACGAATTAGCACCCTTGAAAAACCATCAAATCAAGCAAGGCAGCAAAAAAGCCCCCTGGTTTAATGATGACCTTAAGAAATCCAAGAAGATCTGTCGCACCCTCGAGAAAGCCTGGCGAAAAAACCCAACCACTGACAACCTGGCCACCTTCAAGAACGCCACCCGCAAACACCACCAACTGATCCGATCCACCAAGAAATCAGCATTCAAGGATCGACTCGACAACAACGCCCACAACAGCAAAGAGCTATTCAACATCGTCAAAGAGTTTACCAACCCCACCGCCGGCACCAACGACATCACTCCCTCCCAGGACCTCTGCGACTCTCTAGCCTCGTTCTTCCACAACAAAATCGCTGACATAATTAACAGGTTTGGAGACCAGTCCACCCCACCCACCTCCGAACTAAAATCCCCCTCCAACAACCTTTGCACCTGGAACCCAATCACCACTGAAGACACCATCCGCCTGATGAACTCCATCCACTCAGGATCGCCAACCGACCCTTGTCCCCACCACATTTTCAACAAAGCAGACTCCATTATCGCACCCCACCTCCGAGACGTCATCAACTGCTCCCTCAACTCCGCCACCTTCCCGGAAAGCTGGAAACACGCCAAACTCAGCGCCCTCTTGAAGAAACCTACAGCAGACCCCACTGAACTTAAGAACTACCGCCCCATTTCGCTCATCCCATTCCCTGCCAAAGTCATTGAGAAAGCCGTCAACAGTCAACTCGCCGCCTTCTTCGAATCCAACAAATCCCTCGACCCTTCACAGTCCGGCTTCCGAGCCAAACACAGCACCGAGACCGCCCTCATCGCAGCAACAGACGACATCCGAACTCTACTGGACAACGGAGAAACTGCTGCCCTCATCCTACTCGACCTCTCCGCAGCCTTCGACACAGTCTGTCATAACACCCTTATACAACGCCTCAGTAACGTCGGAATACAAGAAAAAGCATTGGACTGGATAATCTCATTCCTCGCCGGAAGAACCCAGAGAGTCCGCCTCCCCCCTTTTAGATCAGAGGCCACCGAAGTCATCTGCGGCATACCCCAAGGATCTTCACTCAGTCCCACCCTCTTCAACGTATACATGAGTCCCCTCGCATCCATTGCGCGCCAACACAACCTCAACATTATCTCCTACGCAGACGACACTCAGCTGATCCTATCCCTCACCAAAGACCCAAACACCGCCAAAACCAACCTACACGAAGGGATGAAAGAAGTAGCCGAGTGGATGAAGAACAGCCGTTTAAAACTTAACTCGGACAAAACAGAAGTCCTCATCTTAGGATCATCCCCCTCCGCCTGGGACGACTCATGGTGGCCACCGACCCTGGGAACCACACCCATACCAACAGACCACGCACGCAACCTGGGCTTCATCCTGGACTCCTCCCTCTCGATGACCAGACAAGTCAACGCCGTCTCATCATCATGCTTCAACATCCTACGTATGCTCAACAAAATCTTCCGTTGGATCCCCACCGAAACAAGAAAGACGGTCACCCATGCACTGGTCACAAGCCGACTAGACTACGGAAACACCCTTTACGCCGGAACCACAGCCAAACTACAGAAAAAACTCCAACGTATCCAAAACGCCTCAACCAGACTCATCCTAGACATCCCCCGCCAAGCTCACATTTCCGGTCACCTGAAAGACCTCCACTGGCTCCCCGTCAACAAGAGAATAACCTTCCGCCTCCTCACCCACGCACACAAAGCCCTCTACGACCTAGGACCCGAATACCTCAACACGCGCCTGTCCTTCTACACCCCCATCCGCCAACTTCGATCGTCCAATCAAGCCCTCGCCACAATTCCACGCATCCAAAGATCCACCATGGGAGGAAGATCCTTCTCCTACTTAGCGGCCAAGACCTGGAATTCCCTCCCCACCCACCTCCGCCTCACACAGAACCACCTTTCCTTCAGAAAACAACTAAAAACTTGGATATTTGATAAGTAAAGCTCCCTCCCTCCCTCAAGCGCCTTGAGACCCTCTGTGTGAGTAGTGCGCTATACAAATTTAAACTTGACTTGACTTGACTTCGGGTAGATACAATGTCATTTGAAAAGGCAACCATGATACGGATTTATTTTTCAAGGAGTCGTGGGTTTCTTGCCGAGACTCAGTAAGATGGGAGTCCACCCCAGGTACATTAGTTAGAACAACCACGTATGGAGCGCAATCTGGGGGAGATTAGCAGGCCGCCTTCTCCTTACTTCATTCCACCCCTCGTTGTTCTCCGCTACTGTGGTTGGTTGGTTACTTACACTCGCTGGGGGTGGTTGATTGGCTGGTACTGTTTGGATAGCCCTGGTCCTCCCGTTGGGAGGTACAACTACATCCTTATTTACATTACTACCCACTTTTGTAACCTTATTTGTTTTGGCCAGGGCAATATGAGAGTTAAAAAGGCCACCCAATCTAATTACTTCTTTAGAGACCTGGTCTAATTTGGCCACTAGGGGTTTGATCATCAATTCCAATTTAGTTTCAATAATACTGGCCAACAAATCAAATCGATCCGGGTTTAAATTGATCATCTCAACCTTCTTCAGGGTCTCATTGACTCCCTCATTAACTCCCTCTGAACTTTTTGATGGGGTGCCAACTCTTTTGGATTTCCAGTTAACCCTCCGCTTAGCCGGTAACTTCCTACAGGCCCTTACTACTCTACGTACTGGGGAGGGTGCCGGGGAGGGTGCAGGGGAAGATTGTTGTGAAATATCCAAAGGGTCATCCAACACTACCTGGCTTTGCATTGGGGAACCAGATATTTCATTATTAATTATTGTTTGAAAGCCTTCATTACAACTGTGGTCTAAAACAGGAGCTTCTGGGGGGGCAGGCAGGCTTGTGGGTGAAGCCGGAGGACTTACCCGGGTTAATGAGAGGCGCCTGTCTTTGTTAATTTTATGTACAACTTTAACCAAGTAGTTATCCAGCGTTGCGGTCACTAAGGGGGTTTTAGCAGATCTAAGTTTGGACATTGTTATATATCAAAATAAAACTTACTAAACAATATTTAAAAACACCGTAGCTATCGTGAATATCGCGCACTGATATAAACTGCGATAACTAAGGATCTAAATCGTGTCAGAACTAGATCAGCTCCTGAGGCGGAAGCCGGGAGCCTTGCTCTTTTTAAAATTGTATGTGACACTTTTAAAACTCACCTTTCACGTTGCTCTGTGCACTTCCCCTGTCATCTTCTAAACGCTGTAGTGACGCCGCGCAGCCGATTGAACGCTGCCGCGGGGAAACCAGCTGCTGCCTAATTGCGAGGACAGTGGGATACGCCCACCGCCCTGAGGCTATGCCCCCTCACTACAACCTGATAAAATGTGCCTAGGTCGGACGCGCAGCGGATGCGCGCAGCGGGCGCCGAAGGCGCGCCAAAGGCAAGCCCGTCTGCGCCCGTCCGCGTCCGACCGGGGCCAGGGGCGACACCCCCTGCAAGTCCTGTCCAACATTTGCAGATGCCCATTCGCTATTCCCGAAGCGAACTGCTAACTCTCCAGAAAGATAACAGAGGTACTAAAAGACACCAATGTACCCGCATGAGGCCAGGCTCCACTTATGGACCCATCTCGGGCCTTGCCTGTCACTGGTCCAGTATGACTCCAACTCCACCGAACAGCCATTCACCCCATATGGATAACAACCTTGCACTGAACTGTCTATATTTCAATCTTTACCGGGACATGCTCTAGATATCTGGGAGCTAATTACTTCTAAGACCCCGGACCTAGTTTTCGTAACAGAAACCTGGCTATCTGAGTCCAGTGCCCCAGACCTGGCAATTGCTATCCCCCCTAACTATAAAATCATCTCTAAAGACAGAGCCGGGAAAAGGAGAGGAGGCGGGGTTGCTGTTATATTCAGAGAGCATTTAACCTGCCTGACTGAACCAACGACCGCCCACATTGAACATGAAATTTTACCGTTCAAAATACTCCTGGATGGTTTCACTATGTTAGCTGGCGCAGTGGTTTATAACCCCCCAGGACAACAAACAAGCATTGGCGCAAATCTATTAAAACAACTCCTGCCACTATGTTCAAAATACAAAAACTACATGATAGTTGGAGATTTTAACATTCAAAACGAAAAAACTGATGCCCCAGGATTTTCCCAATTGAAATCCGATATGGAAATTCTCCAACTCAAGCAGTGGATTGTGGGGCCCACGCATTCTGCTGGCCACACATTAGACCTACTATTCACCAACATTGATTCTACTAGCCTTAAAGAGATCAATCCGCTGCCCTGGTCAGACCACTTTCTTATAGCTTTCTCGTTTACTCTTCCTGGACGAACTCCTAAACCCAAGACCGCTCAACAGATATCCAAACGGGCTTGGAGGCTGATTAACGAAGCAAATTTTGACTCTAACTTCCCAAAAGACAAGGTCATATTCCCGGAGGATTCTTCTATCTGCCTTAATGTCGCCTTACTTGAAGAGGGTATATTGCAAACACTAAACACACTAGCCCCGCTGAGAAAAGCTAGAACTAAAACCATATCAGAGAAATGGTACACTCCCAGCCTAAAAAGCCTTAAAAAAACTGCCAAATAAAGACACATCTATGGAGGCAGTCCAAAGATGGTGAAGCCAGACTAAATTACGTTAACACACGGAAACAGTATATTCTTGCCATAAAACAAGCAAAAAAGGACTATTTCACACAACGCATCCAAGACAACTGTAACTCAACAAAAGATTTATTCAAAATAGTGAAAGAACTTGGTAAACCTTCCAGGACCTCACAAACACTTACTCCCTCAACAGAGGCCTGTGAACGCATCAGTACGTTCTTCTCGGAAAAAATTAGAAAAATGTACTCCACCTTCATCCCCCAAAACATCAATCCTCCCGACACCTCCTCTAAAACTGTTCCCCCGTTAGAAACACGCACAGACCCTTTAGACCTAGATACTGGGCCTCATCTTACCAGCTTTGAGCCATTCTCAACTGAGGAGGTCCTAGCAGTTTTGAACACAATTAAATCTGGATCCCCCTCAGACCCCTGTCCCCACTTTGTGTTTTCGAAAATTGCATCCACGCTCTGTCCCTTAATTACCCAACTTTTTAATAAATCATTAACCACAGCCACTTTCCCCCACGCCTGGAAGCACGCCTCTGTAACCCCTCTATTAAAGAAAGCAGGAACCGACGTCCTAAATCCCGAGAACTATAGACCAATATCACAGCTTCCCTTTCTCTCTAAAGCATTGGAGAAACTGGTCAACATACAGCTGACCAGGTATCTTGAAAATAACTCCCTCCTGGACCCATCTCAGACTGGGTTCAGAGCCAATAACAGCACCGAAGCAACGTTGTTGGCAGTGTCGGACAGTATCAGATCCTCCACCGATCAAGGTGGAGCGGTGGCACTGATATTGCTCAACCTGTCAGCAGCGTTTGATACTGTCTCACACTTCGAAGTAAGGGAGTCCAATCTAAGGCTTTGGACTGGCTCCATTCCTTCTTGTCCAATCGCACTCAGTCTGTACATATGGGACAGTTCCACTCCAGACCGGACACCATCAGCTGTGGGGTGCCGCAAGGCGCCTCTCTGAGCCCCACCCTTTTCAATGTCTATGTTTCATCTCTGGCCGACATTGGAAGGAAGTGGGGCATTGGCGTCTGCTCATATGCAGACGACACACAGCTGGTGGTGACTATGGACGAGGGCCCTGAGGTCATTAAAACCAAATTACACAACTGTCTGGGAGAAATGGCACAGTGGATGCACAAGCATTTCCTGAAATTGAATGCAGGGAAATCGGAGATCTTATTGTTTGGGGGAGCAAAACACGTGTGGGATGCCACATGGTGGCCACCCTCACTAGGAACGGCCCCCACTCCCAGACAACATGCCAGGAACCTGGGAATCATCATGAATGATGCACTTTCCATGAAAGACTATGTTAGATCCCTCTGCGGCAAGAGTTTTGCCATACTCAAACTCCTTGCCAAAATATTCCCCTGGCTACCCCTGGACTGTAGACGGTCTGTCACCCAGGCCCTACTGGTCAGTCGCCTGGATTATGGCAACACACTTTTTAATGGGATGAATGACCAGCTATTTTCCCGCCTACAGATTGTGCAAAACCAGGCGGCCAAACTCATCCTCAACAAAGGTAAACGTGACTCAGCATCGGAGTGCTTGAGTAAACTTCACTGGCTCCTGATGCGTCAGAGGGCTGCCTTTAAATTACTCAGCCATGCTCACAAAACCCTACATGGAACAGGCCCCTCGATACTCCAAGGAAGGGTCGAATTCTACGTACCTAACAGAAACCTGCGATCATGCCAATCTGCTTTGGCGAAGTCTAAACGTATTTATAAGGTCAGAACAGGTGGACGTTCTTTTTCCCACCTAGCAGCCAAAAGATGGAACGAGCTCCCTTCTGACCTAAGACATACCACCAACTATCTTCAGTTCAGAAGGAATCTTAAAACGTATCTCTTCCCCAAGCCGTAAGCTTTCAGTATACACCTCAGCAGCTTTCCTGGTTCTTAGCGCCGTGATATCCCTCGGGATGAGTGATGCGCTCTACAAAAACCGAAAATAAATAAATACATAAATAAATAAATATACTAAAACAGGATACATTAATACATAACGTAGATAGTCGCACAGTTCTGGGGTGCGTCTGGACCGCAAAAACCAAAGTCCATGGCCCAGCCCGGCCTCGGTCAGCCCCGGACTACCACAGACTGTCCCGTCCTTGTCCCGGGCTTCTCCCAGCTACGCCCGCGAGCGTCCCGCGACGCGGGGGCTGTGCAAGATGTTATAGCGCCTCCGAGTGCGAGATTCGCGGTGGCAGCTCCCGCCGCTAGGGATTCTGGGGCGGGTAGTTTGCTCCTCCACAAGGCGGCCGTTTCAAGGGTGTGTAACGGCGGCGGGAGGGAGGTCGAGCGAGTCCAGCACTCTGATGGTGACCAGATGGCAATGAGGATAGCCCCAACAGCTATCCTAGCTAGCTAGTCATGTTCCTGTGTGTACCATAGCATAGAATGATATACATTTTGATTCTGCCTTCATACCATGTGCAGGAATATATCTGCATATTGTTTACATCTAAACCCCCAAAGATATAAATACTTAGAAATCACGCTGGTCTAGCTCATCAAACAACCACTACTAATTCTGCAACACCCAATGGTATAAATTCTGCTGCTACTAATACTACGCACTTATACTTGTACTGTTAGTAGGTGCATATTTTACTTCTAACTGTTAGACCTAGCACCATTGCTGTGGGTTTCCCCTCTATTTTTGCCTTTGCCCACTTTGTTTTCACTGTGTGTTGGACTTCGTTTTGCTAGTCTAGATGCTTTGGGCACATAGCCACTGCTGTTCAGTGCCAAAGTGCAAGTGCTCCCTTTTTAAATTATTGTTATGGATTGGTGATTCCATGATTGGTATATTTGATTTACTAGTCAGTCCTTCCTTGATGGGAATTCTGACCTGCCAAGAGGTGCCTGTAGCTGTTCGTGGCCTCTGGGGGTTGTTCTGGCTGTTGGGAGCTGGAAAAGCAATGCAACAACGAGAAGCGTGACGCATCCGCACCTGTTTCTGACGCATCGCCGAAGAAATCGACGAAGCGCCTGCCCGCGGCTCGATAAATTGCTGCACGCGACATCGAGTGCACCGATCTCCGAAGTACGAGAGCGCCACATCCATTCAGACGCAAGCCCTGCTGTGAGGCTGCAAGAACCCATGCATCGTGCCAGATCGTCGCATCGCATTGAGGCACCAAGTCTGTTGCATCGTTGGGGGTCGCAGTAAGAAACTGATGCATCACCTCCCCAAGCAGAAAGAAACCGATGCATCAGCTACTCTCCGGTAAGGAACCAATGCATCACCTCCCCGAGCAGCAGTAAGGAACCGATGCATCACCTCACCCAGAGCAAGGAACAGACGTCTCACCTCCCCTGAGTGTAAGGAACTGACGCATCACCTTTCCTGCGACTCTTTTTGTTTATGTACGTGACACATCCAAGGTACTTTGTGTGAAAAGCGTCGCCTCAGCAAGTTGCTTTGAACTGAACTATTTCTACCATTTGAAAGTCATATTTTTATTACTGAATTGTGGATTTTTGTCGTTTTGGACTCGTTTTGATTTAGATAAAGATTACTTATTTTTCTAAACTGGTGTGGTGTCCATTTGTAATGTTTTCACTGTATTACTGTATGTGTACACAAATGCTTTACACACTGCCTCTGAGATAAGCCTGGCTGCTTGTGCCAAGCTTCTAAGAGGGTGAGCAGGGGTTATTTTAGAAGTGTATCCCCGAACCCGGACTAGGAAGAAGGGTCCCTACATGGATAAAGGTACCTATCTTTGCCAACTAGAGACCCCATTTGTAACACTAACGCATATCTTTTTTCTATCACTAAAACTATTACAACTCTTAGCACTACTGTAGTGAACATTACTAGTACTACTAGTGTTGCCTTTATTTCTTCTAATATTTATACTATTCCTGGATGTCTGCGCCAGAACGCCTCCCCGGGCGCTGGAACGCCCACTTGTGGCGCAGGGCTTTACAACGTGGCGCATCTCCCAGATGCGTCCCGTTGTAAATACCCCGCAGCATGGTGCTGGCTTTGCGCCGCCGCTGCGTCCCAAAAGTGACGCAACGGCAGCGCAAATGTGGCGAACGGGGCTTGTAAACCTGCCCCTAAGTTGGAAGGGATTTCAAAGTGTTTGTTTCTGGGTGGGTGGACGTGACTTGAAGGGAGTATACATCTTTAGAGGAGAGAGGGGTAGGATTGACACCAACTGGGATAAGCAGCAGGATACACAGCATGAATGTGTTAGTAAAACCAAAAGATATTGTAACATTGTTTATCACCGCTTTGCTTCTGATGTACTTCCTCTTCTACTCTGATGTCACCTCCGGTAGCATGAGATAAATAAAGGTCACACACTAGAGGCAATCTGATGCATATCAAAATAATAAAATAACATGGATGCAAAGACGTCTTGAAAATAATTCTAGCAGATGTAAAACATTCATAGTAAAGAACAATATATTTACTATTAAAAAAAGAAATTAGGCTGCCAAGAGTATGGATGGGTTTGGAAAAGTCATGTAACAGCTGCATTTCAATAGCCTAAAGGTCCCACCAACAGACACACGTCACGATGTCACTTACCCTTCTTGCATCAAATAATGTACTATGAGGATGAGGAGATTCTTACGGCGCGCTTCCGTGCGCATTTCTTCCTGTAAAACAATATTTGATTTTGTTTAGTTTCACGGTTTACTGGGATAGAGTGTAGATGAATATCAATGCAGCCAGTGAGACTGCATGGGGGACCCTGTAAACACTACTCCCCGATGGCAGCTGAGACAGTGTCACTCGCACAGCATCTCTTCCAAGACAACTGAAATACACCTAAAAAGATCTCATTTATAATTCAGTGGATATAAAAAAACATTTACTATAGGTCAATGCCCGCAGGAGCAGGAAATAACGATTGTTAATGACCCTTTTCGGTAATTATGGACCCTAGCCGCATAAGACAGCCCATAAAGGTGGAGTGGTGATTTACCCCCTTATTGGCTCTAGCTCAAGACAACAAGTCTATTAACACCAATAGCATTCCACCACTTAACAGGGAAAGACTCTAAACCAGCAGCAAGTGATGCGTTACTCAAGCTACATTGTGTGCTGGTTCCCCTTATTGCTTCGCTAAGGAAAGTACCTTGACCAACACAGTGAAGTGGAGAAAAGCAGAGAAACAGCTGCATTTGTTTAGCTCCTTATTCTGCTTTGTGTGTTCAGTTAAGGTGGTAGGGAAGAGATGGTATTTTATTATGTGAAATACACACCTGTGACCATAATGTTAATAGGTGCACTGTGACTGTCCCCATTTAAACAGGAATACAGGCTTCATATACAATTTACTTTCCACAGTATTTCTTTTAATTTTCTTGAGAATAGAAAGGACAATGAACTTTTGCATCGACAGCTTGACTTTCAGGAAGGAATTCTGGAATCCAAGGAGAAAATGGTTCAGCACATGAAGTACTTGCTATAGATATTTGGTTTTGTCTCCAGATCACTGTTTGAATCTCAGGAAGATCAATTTGACGTTGCATCATTCTGGAAGTGATACATTGAATAACACGGGCAACTGACACTTATGTTATTTACAGTGCTTAGAAATCTTAAATCTGCAGTATGAAGCACCTTATATAAATAAGAATTTAATAGGGGACCTATTCACAAAGGTGAATTTGCTAGTGAGTGAATCTACACATGTAATTTACCTATTACATTTTTGTGGTAAATTTTGTACTTTTGGATATTCATTATTTTTACTGTAAATTTACTACAAAGAGTAGCCATGTAAGTCTACTCTTTGTAGTAATTTTACACTGAAAGTAATGAATTTCCAAAAGTACAAAAACAGGGGGTGAAGCCAAATAAATTACTACAGTCAAAAAGAACCCTAAACAGTAGTAGCTCAGACCTGGTGCAAGTCCAGCACCACACATTGCCAACCATGGGTAATGTGACTCCCTGTCCCGAACAATAATGGAGGGAGGGACTTAAAATAGAACCCTGAAACAAATAATGTAAAACATTGTTTTATTGTGAGAAAAATGTGTGATATATAAATATAAATATATATATATTCATACACACACACAAACACAATATACATATATACACCAATATTTCCACAAAAAAACAACAGTTACAGGAACATTATAGTTAGAAAATAAAATTAAAGAACCTTAGATATTCACTGCAAAAACCAATGGTTACAGGGGTGTTCTAGTTATGCTCAGATTTCACTACTACAAAATTGATGTAATCTGAGATGTCCAGAGTGATGTCACTGACCATGTCATGAGTGATGTATTATGTGAGGGTATAAGCAGTGATTTGCGGGGGCATACGTCATAGTTAGCTCAGGTAACTATAACTGCTGAATTTCTATGGTTTGGTACAAGTGGAATCGGACTCCAACTATAATGTTGATGTAACCTTTGTTTTTTTAAGTGAATTTCTAAGGTTTTCAAATTCTATTTCCTAACTATAATGTCCCTTTAATTTAAATTTTTGCTAGTGAATTTCCACGTTTTTTAAATTGTTGTATTTTTTTATTTATTTCCGAACTAACCTTTGAGAGTGGGTGTGAGTGGCGGTATAGGTCGATAAGTGGGTATGTGAGTGGCTGTATTGGTCGATGAGTGGGTGTGCGAGTAGCTGTATGGGTCTGTGAGTGAATTTGTGAGTGATTGTAAAGGTCTGGGAGTGTTTGAGTGAGTGCCTGTGTGGGTCTGTGAGTGCCAGTCCGGGTCTGTGAGTGGTGCTATGGGTCTGTGAGTGAGTGTTTTTGTGGGTGTGTGAGTGGCTGTATGGGTCGATGAGTAGTTTTGTTAGTGGTTGTATGGATGTGTGAGTGGGTGCCCGAGTAGCTGTATGGTTCTGTGAGTGAGTATGTGAGTGACTGTAAAGGGCTGGGAGTGTGTGTGTGAGTGCCTGTGTGGATCTGTGAGTGCTTGCCCGGGTCTGTGAGTGGCTCTATGGGTCTATGAGTGGGTGTGTGAGTGTCTGTGTGGGTCTGTGAGTGGGTGTGTGAGTGACTGTGTGGGTCTGTGAGTGGGTTTGTAAGTGGTGCAATGGGTCTGTGAGGGGGTGTGTGAGTGTCTTTGAGGGTCTGTGAGTGGGAGTTTGTGTGGGTATGTCAGTGGCTGTGTGGGTCTGTCAGTCACTATGTGGGCATGTGAGGGCCTGTGTGTGTAGGTGAGTGGGTGTGTGAGTGGTGCTAAGGTTTTTAGACATTTGCATACTTAGGGTATCTAAAAGGATTAACCATGAACTCTTCTCTCACCAGAAGACGACAAAAGAAACCACTTGTCACAGTCACAACAGATCAGATTGCGCTCCAATAGATCAACAATAGATTCACCTCCATTAAGGATTCCATATTATTTTTCAGCGTGGTGTACGTGAGAAAACACACCTGCTTTGCTTTTGTGAAGTCCAAGAAGTTGGGATCATTTGTGGTTAACAGAAGTAGAGCTTCAGCTGGCTCACCTGTTAAGTTTATATTTGTAAGTGCTTGCAGTTGAGGTTTAATTTCTGTGAAATGAACATCAGGGCCATAATAGAACCTCATTTTTTGTCTACAAAGAGTCCATAATTTTAGCGAAAATGTCTACCTAACTGTAGTATTTTCTACTGGTTAATTGGTAAGTGCTACCTTCGCTGGTAAATGTCTAGTGAATATTCTACACTACAGCTGCATAAAGGACCACAAGGTAATGTCTCCAGGTACCTTGTGTGCATGTAATTTCATCAATGTAATTGATTCTGCAGCGTCTTCATCAAAAAATCTGTGATAACATGAATCCGGTCAGTATAAGATGACTTGACTACAAAGGGGTGAATCTCCACCAAACAGAGGTACTTCCTCCTAAATATATGAAGTAAGTGTTTCTTTCTTTAGTGGAGATGTCCTCGTATTCATCTGCATCAAGAACAAATCACCCAAATCAGTGGGAAACACGCTTGGCCTTTTGGTAAGCTGTCCCCCCACACTATTTTTTCAATAATGCCCCCGGGATTTGGCCCCCCCGGGGGCAAATTAACATATTTACAGCGGGAGACCGCGATTCTTTTTTTTTTATATCGCTCGGATGCGCGGGTCCTTGTGGCACCCCCTGAGCAGCCCTAGGGGGTCAGGGTGCTTCTACCCTGCCCCCTTTTCGTGTTTTTTGCGTTTTTGTTTGATTTCTTGTGCCTCGGTTCTACTGAGGCACAAGACGGCTGCCAACACTTCCTGATTTGGGTGTTGACAGCCAATTAAAAAGCAGCTCGTGCACGGCAGGGTGCGTGCAGGCTACTCGTAGGGTACGCGGACCCTCCGAGCCCATTTTCTCAGAAACTACTGAACAGATTTACACCAAATAAGCAACAGGCACAAGTCTGAACTGAGGACTACCTCTTTGCCAAATTTGGTGTAATTCCGTTCAGCCAATCGGGCTGCAGCCGTGGCTAAAGGTCTTATGGGAAATGGCATGTGGAAATCACGTTTTGGGACCCCACTTTTTTCTCGGCCCCCGCTTGATTCATCAATCGGAGCCAAAGTTATTGTCAATAGAATGTTGCAGATTTCCTAAGCATAATAGGTCCTCACTATAACTACCTACCGGCAACCGCCAGTAGGAGATATATATATATATATATATATTGGCAAACAATAGAGCATGCAGCTCTCGCACGCGAAGGTCCGTGCACGGTACGCGTACGGTGCGCGCTTCTAAGAAATATGTACATTTTTTTCCTTTTGATTTTCTCAGGAACTACTGGAGGGATTTACACCATTTAAGCAAAAGGGCGATCTGCGAACCGAACTCTACCTCTCTGCCAAATTTGATGTAATTCCGTTCAGCCGTTCGGGCTGTAGCCGTGTCTAATCGTCCTATGGAAAATAACATGGGGAAAACACGTTTTGGGACCCCCCTTGACGAATCCCCCCAAAACTTTCAGGGAAGGAGCGGAGCGGGCCATCTTCTTTGAGAAATTCGCGAAGATTCATCAACCGTCGCCAAAGTTATTCCCAATAGAATGTTGCGGATTTCCTATGGAAAGTAGGTCCTAACTATATATACCTATTAGCAAACCCCAAGTTGGTTTTATACCATATGGTGAATTTTTGCGAATGAAACAAAACTGTTCAGAAGAAGAAGAAATGGAGAATAAGTTCAAAGAAACCAAAGATCGTTTCATCGCCCGTGGATACAAACATTCTGATATCATAAAAGGAGAACAAAGAGCCAGACTGAGAACGAGAGCGGAAACGCTTATACCCAAAAATAAGAAATTAAAACCCGATGATCAACCAAGAATGATTCTCACATATTCTAAGGAAAGTTTCAAAATTCGACAAATTTTAACCAAATATTGGAGTGTGCTAAAAAAGACACTGAAATTGGCACTCTTATTGGAGAAAGACCATTGATAACCTTTCGCAAAGCACCTTCAATACAGGATACTGTGGTCAACAGTCATTTCAGAACTATCAAACCAGTGACTTGGCTGGAAAAAAGACAGTATGGTTTTACCAAATGCCAATTCTGTAAGGCCTGCAAAATTGGCCAAAACTTGAAAATTCTAAAAGACCCAAAAGGACGAATTTTTGAAATAAAAGAAAAAATAACATGTGAGTCACAATTCGTGGTTTACCAACTTCAATGTTTCTGTGGAATGAAATATATTGGCTCAACATCATGTCCTCTTAAAAAAAGGATCTTGGAACACATAAGATCGTTTCAAAACTGTGATTATAGCTATGTTATTGCCAAACATCTAAAAACTCATCCTGGCAAAACCTGGATGGATGTGAAATACACAGGAATAGCAATGATAAAGGAAAATGAAGGAGGAGGTGATCGGCTTACCAAATTAAGACGTCTCGAATCTAAACTAATAATTAGATTCAAAACCAGAACCCCTATGGGCTTGAATGGGGATGAGGAGATGCATGTACATTTATAAACTATGGCATCACTCTATTCTTCATGAACAGTGAAAAAATGTAAATCAAAAACTGAAATCAAATGTTGAACCATATAATGATATTCCTTGCTGAAACCTATATGTATGAATAGTAATGCTTTAACTTGCTTAAATGAACTAAATATGACAGAGATGATACAAAGGTTTTAATCGAAATGTATATATTGTCAGGGTGAGGTGGATGCTGTATAGCTTGACGCATGCATATACTGGATTTAAATTTGGCACTCAGCCACAAATATTTTATGACATGATATTTAAATGTCTAAGCATTATTCCAATTGATAACGCTTTATGTTTTTTGGATATTGACGTTCTAAACGCCAATTTAATGCATATATCAAGGGTAAATCCTTGGACAAACATCCTTAAATAAAGTAATGCAAAGCGCCAAACAGCGGCATTCCTTCACAGTGACCATGCTAACAACATTAGCAAGTAATTAGTTTGCCTACTGCTACCAGAATGCATCATAATGTGCTGACTGGGTTAACCAGTATAAATATGCAACATAAACAAAGGACAAATGTTTGAAAACCGTGATCAGGGACGTGTAACAGTCCGAAACGCGTAGGTGGGGTAAAACCTACAGGAGAATAAACAAACTAGCGTAATCCAAAGTGGTGTGCGGCGTCTTCTTTACTGAAGAATTATTTGCTCCACCAATTAACAGCGAGGCTGTCCCGACCCTCGCCGCCAGCACCGGCTTCAAGCTGCTCCCCCCACCTTGGGACATTTGCTCGTGAATATATATATATATATATTACCTACTGGCGATAGCCAGTAGGTATATATAGTTAGAACCTAGTTACCATAGGAAATGCCGAACTTTCTTTTGGGAATACCTTTGGCGCCGATTGAGGGATCTGACTGTAATTTTCCTCAAACTTGTCTCGCTGCGCTCCGCTCCTTCCCTTAAAGTTTCGGGGGGATTCGTCAAGAGGGGCCGAGATAAAAGGGGGGTCCCAAAACATGTTTTCCCCATGTTAATTTCCATAGGGACATCTGGCAAGGCTACAGGTCGAACGGCTGAACGGAATTACACCTAACTTGGCAAAATGGTAGAGCCTGGTATGGAGTAGTGCCTTTTGTATGTTTGGTGTAAATCCATCCAGTAGTTTCTGAGAAAATTGAATGTGAAAATGAGTCCAATGCAATTTTGCATTGGACCTTTAGACACAGCTACAGCCCGAACGGCTGAATGGAATTACTGCAAACTTGGCAAAATTGTAAAGACTGATATGCAATAATTTATTTTGTATATTTGGTAAAAATCCCTCCAGTAATTGTTGAGAAAATCGACTTTTTTCAAATTATATATCTATAGGCGGGACACGGTGCACGCTCGTGAGCGCACCGTCCTTGCACCGTCCTTGCACATGCGCGGACATTAGCGTGCGAGCACGGAATTCTGATTGGCTGTTGGACGTCTGTCAACATTCCAAAACAGAAATTGTTGGCAGCAATCTTGTGCCTCGGTAGACTGAGGCACAGGAAAGCAGAAAAACAAACATATAGAACTAAAAAGGGGGCAGGGTAGAAGTTTCCTGACCCCTTAGGCCTGCTCAGGGGGTCCCACAAGGCACCCCCAGGCCCCAATTTTTATTTTATTTTTTCGAAACAAATTGCAGGGGTACGCGCACCGTGCGTGCACAGTACGAGTACCGTACGAGTACCGTACGAGCACCCCATGATTTTTCAAAAATAAAAACTTGTTTTTGGGCCTGGGGGAGCCTTGTGGGACCCCCTGAGCAGGCCTAGGGGGTCAGGGTGCTTTTACCCTGCCCCCTTTGCGTGTTTTGCACCTTTGTTTCACTGCTTTCTTGTGCCTTGGTTCTACCGAGGCACAAGATGGCTGCCAACACTTCCTGGTTTGGAGTGTTGACAGACAGTGGCAGCCAATCAACATGCATTTCACAGGAAAGCAGCATGCTCATTGGCTGTCAACACTTCTAACCAGGAAGTGTTAGCATTCATCTTGTGCTAGGTAGACCAAGGCACAAAAGAAGCAGAGCTCACAGCCCACACAGCTCTCACAGCCCACACAGCTCTCACAGCCCAAACAGCTCTCACATCTCACAGCTCAAACAGCCCACACAGCCCTCACAGCCAACACAGCTCTCACAGCCAACACAGCTCTCACGGCCCTCACAGCCCACACAGCTCTCACAGCCCACACAGCCCACACAGCCCACACAGCCCACACAGCCCACACAGCTCTCACAGCTCTCACAGCCCACACAGCCCACACAGCCCACACAGCTCTCACAGCCCTCACAGCCCTCACAGCCCACACAGCCCACACAGCCCACACAGCTCTCACAGCCCACACAGCCCACACAGCCCACACAGCCCACACAGCTCTCACAGCCCACACAGCCCACACAGCTCTCACAGCCCACACAGCTCTCACAGCCCACACAGCTCTCACAGCCCTCACAGCCCTCACAGCCCACACAGCCCACACAGCCCACACAGCTCTCACAGCCCACACAGCTCTCACAGCCCACACAGCTCTCACAGCCCACACAGCTCTCACAGCCCACACAGCTCTCACAGCCCACACAGCTCTCACAGCCCACACAGCTCTCACAGCCAACACAGCTCTCACAGCCAACACAGCTCTCACAGCCCACACAGCTCTCACAGCCCACACAGCTCTCACAGCCCACACAGCTCTCACAGCCCACACAGCTCTCACAGCCCTCACAGCCCTCACAGCCCACACAGCTCTCACAGCCCACACAGCTCTCACAGCCCACACAGCCCACACAGCTCTCACAGCCCACACAGCTCTCACAGCCCACACAGCTCTCACAGCCCACACAGCTCTCACAGCCCACACAGCTCTCACAGCCCACACAGCTCTCACAGCCCACACAGCTCTCACAGCCCACACAGCCCACACAGCCCACACTCTCACAGCCCAAACAGCTCTCACAGCCCACACAGCTCTCACAGCCCACACAGCTCTCACAGCCCACACAGCTCTCACAGCCCACACAGCTCTGGCAAAGATAATACCAGCAGCGAACAAGCACTGGCAAAGGCAATAACGGCGGCAAACAAACACTGACAAAGACAATAACGGCAGAAAAAAAAACACTGGCAAAGACAATAACGGCAGCAAAGAAACACAGGCAAAGGCAATATCAGCAGCGAAGAAACACTGGCAAAGATAATACAATCAGGGGGCAGGGGCACGAAAAACGGCACAATCAGGGGAAAGAAGGCCCAACAAACGGCACAATCAGGGGGCAGAAGGCAAGAAAAAACTGCACAATTAGTGGGCAGAAGGCAACAAATACGGCACAATCAGGGAGCAGAAGGCAAAAAATACAGCACAACATCATCAGCAGTGGATTGCGGGTGCGCGAAATATAGTTAGTACAACTAACTATATAGGAGCAATTTCAATGGATTTTTAAATGCTAATTCCTAACTATATAAGGCCTGAAACCTATGGTTTTTTCAGTGAATATATATATATATATATATATATATATATATATATATATATATATATATATGTCCCTGTCCGCCCTATAATTTCCGCTCAAAGGGGTCTGTTGGAATCTATGTCAAAGTATGTGGACTTCTTCCTTCACGACTATGTAGAAAATCTTCCCTCATACATCAGGGACACTAGTCATTTTTTGGAGAAATTGAGAGAAATCACATGGGAGGAGGACTACCACTTCATAGTAATGGACATATGCTCCCTTTACACTAGCATTAATCATCATGATGGCCTGAATGCTGTAAGTCAGTTTCTTTCTAACAGAGATGTGTGTATTTATCATCACAACAAGATGTTATTGAGGATAACAGAGATATGTCTCACTAACAATTTCTTTTTATTGAATAAAGAGGTACACCAACAGTTGAGGGGAGTGGCTATGGGAGCATGCTTCTCCCCCAGCTATGCATGTTTACATGTTGGCTGGTGGGAAAAGCATGTTCTAGAGTCCACTCACGGTGACGCATTTTCAAACCATGTCATCAAATGGTGGAGGTTTATTGATGATGTGTGTGATATGGCGAGGCACATAGGAGTCGGCACAGAAATTTGAGGATGACATTAATGAAAACACTTTAAATTTGCAATTCACTGAACAATTGTCATGAGAACCTGGGCAAGGGTACAAGTGTATTATCAACTTCATACAGACTGTTTTGCTTGAATCTGGATGGACATCGTGAACGGGGCTGGGGTGGGACCCGGGTGGGAATGGTTCATACGGGGTAGGTGGGGGGGGTGAGGGATGTTCGATAACAATGTTTTATCTTGACTACTGTATTGATTGCTTTTCTTTGCATTTTGATTTTATACTCACAGCCCCTCCGGTGTTCTGAGTACTGTGAATGTCATGCAATCTCACTCAAATAACAATAAAACTTTGTTCTGAAAAAAAAAATATGCAAGTCACTGCATCAACAATTTAAGAGTGGAATTTTTAGATGTGGAAATTTATGTAGAATCCAACATCATCAATACTAAGTTACATAGAAAGGCAACAGCTGGCAATTCTATACTACATGCCAGCAGTAACCATCCAAGACGCCTGATTAAAAGCATCCCCTATGGGAAGTTTTTAAGGATTAAAAGGATATGCAGTAACAAAACTGACCTTGATGTCTGCCTATCAGAGTCAGGGCATAGATTCAAGGCACGCGGTTACAGGATAAAAGATTTACAGATTGCACTTTCTAAAGTACCGGATCAAATAACTATACATCCACAGTTAAATAGTGATGAGGCACCCGTAAGAGATACACCACATAATGAAGGCAGTAAGAAATCGGTGGTTAGGCTCATCACTACTTACAGTTGTCAGGAAAAGCAGGTTAGAAAAGTCATGAATAAAAATTGGCCCATTCTGAAAACCGATATCACTTTAGCCCCAGAACTTGAACCTTTGCCAACCATCGCTTTCAGAAGGGCTTACTCTATGAGGGTGCCCTAGTGAAAACCAGTCTTGAAGTGATCGAAAGTAGTAATTGGCTGGCAAGTAGAAAGGGGTTCTATAAATGTAGTACATGTAGGGTGTGCAGGTTTGAGGTAAACAAGAGTGAATTTTTAGATGCTTTTTCCCCTTACCCCATATAAAATAATGGGTCTACACACATGTAAATCGGACCATGCAGTATATGTTTTGGAATGTACTTGTCACCTACAGTACTTAGGTAGTACTAAACTTCCAGTTTTCAATCGTATTTTGCAGCACCTACGCGCGATTGTTAATTCAGATTCCACCTATCCAGTCACGCGTCATTTCAAGTTGGTTCCTCAAAACAATTTTAAAAACCTCAGCTATTTTTTTATTGATGTAGTCCCTAAATCAATTAGGAGTGTTAACAGAGAGAAAAACTGCATCAATTAGAGAGTCGGTACATTTTACGGTTGGACACCAAAATGCCGAAAGGTTTGAATACAGGAGAAGATTTGTACAACTTTCTGTAAATCCGATATAAATTTGATTCCTGTTGCTGCTTATCTATGATGAAATATATTTTTGATGAGTCTTTAGATATGTGTATTTATTTATGTGTAATGAACTGATTATTTATTGGATTTTAGCCTCACTTTTATCAGATTTGACTGGTTTTACTAGATTGCTGGTTTTACTGCTTTTAATTCGGTGTCTGTGTGGTATTTGGATCTAATGGTAGTTGGTTTTGCACATTCTTAGATATATATATATATATTTATATTCTCATTATTGTCTGTGAACTTTTATGTCAATATGATCTGATGCAGTATTGTTTTTCACATCTGTAAGTATTCTTGTTTATATGACCAGCACTTTAACGCCGATTGTTTTACACATTCCCAATTTTGATGAATTTATACTGTTAATCTCGGGCAGTGAAATATGGGAGAATTTTTTCTCTGTAGGATTATGAAACATTAATAGCATCCGCTATATCTGCTTAAAACGCGACTTTAATTTTATCGTGTTCTCTTATAATTTTAATAGTTGACTGATATGAATTTGCACTTTGAATATATGCACTTTTCAATACTAGGTACTACAACTAAGGCACTATGCACTTTATTGTGTTGACAGACTTATAACCAGTTCCTATGGGCACTTGCCCAATATTACCGATTTGCACTAATTTTTGCAAGATTACATTATGGAGTCGTATTGAGGAAATCCTATGTATTTACTTTTACTTAATGCATGTATAAAAAATGGAAAGGATTACCTGTGGGAAAAGATTGTTTTTAAATGCAATAGCAATGACAGTATAACGAATGGGTACCCCTTTCATTTTTTTGACTCTTTGGCATAGTCTGTCTTCTATCTCCATGTCATCCATAGGGGAGGGATAAGTTGTTACACTGGTATTTAAATCACACGTGGTTTTGAACATGTCATGTGATCAAGACCAGGGTGACCCGGTCGAAACGAGTCATGTTGTGATCTGGGACAATAAATTGCACTGAAGAAAAACCGTTCCTATGTTGTGGTCCGTTGCTATATACTGTGCTGGAAAAGTGCATATGATCAGGCTCTGGTGTTGGATAAATATATATATATATATATATATATATATTTTTTTTTTTCCGGTCAGAACGTGGTGGGGACAGGGAGAAAGTACTACGCATCACAGAGTCTAGGTACATCATGGACCTCAAAACAATGACACCATGGGGTCTCAATAATGACGCAGAAATGTGGGTACACCTGTGAGATAATAATAGTTGCAGCCCTAAATGTGCTAATCAAAAACAAAAATACAGTCCTATTTGTATTTTGTATACTTGCAAAACTCCCATGAATAACCTTGTAAATATGTAAATATTTGTATCAAATATGTTTAGGATTCAAGCCCATACAGGGCTACATAACGAAAATGTAAACAAACTGTGAAGCTCTGTAGTTTGTTAACACTATCTGATCTTAGGGGATACACCCCAGTATAACATCTTTGGGAATCCTAATGAATTCAATCTCGGAGATATTTGGATGAAATGGGACATTATATTTGATAATCTGAATGAAATAGAGTGTGCACAATAATAATGAAATGTTTGTTGTTGTCAACGGTTTTAATTTTGCACTTGAGCACTTTATATTCGCTATTTTAACCAGTGTGTAATCTATGTAATACTACACTACAAGATGGCCGCCACTTTCATTGCAATTTACCATCATTTATATTGATGACATTGAAAAGCTGGGTGGGTTTAAAATGGCGATCGTATGTCTGCACAAACTGACAATGACGAAGCTTTTTAGCGAAACGCATCTGTCGGGGGTGAAGGGGGTTTGAAAATAAATTGATTTTGACATCTGGACACCAGAGTGCTTGCCGTTTTTTCGACCGGATTGGTTGATTTGTGCTGCTATATATATATATATAGCAGCACAAATCAACCAATCCGGTCGAAAAAACGGCAAGCACTCTGGTGTCCAGATGTCAAAATCAATTTATTTTCATGCCGGTGATGGGGTTAGATGCTATAGACACCTTCTCGGAGGCTGTGATCCAAGACTAGCGTAATTTAAGGAGTACTATGAAATTCAAACATGAGAATCAAAACTTCACTAATAAACAGCATCTGGCACTTAAAAAGTTATGTGAGGACTCTTCTTTGGTGTGCAAACCCTTGGATAAGGGAGGGAATATTGTTTTGCTCACTAAGTAACAGTATGAAAAAGAAGCGTTACGTCAGCTTAATGACTCTACCACATACATAAAAGTCACGGAATCTGTGTACAACACCAGCATTAAGGAATACCATGATATGATCCTTAAGTGGTATAACAGAGATGCTGAATTATGATGAACATTTATTTTTAAGATGCCTGAATCCAGTAACTCCTACTTTTTATTACCTACCTATTACCTACCTAAGGTACATAAGGACCTAGTAAATCCCCCGGGTAGGCCTATTGTAGCCTCGCAAGGCAGCCTCACAGAACATTTGTCTATATATAGACTTTTTCCTTTCTCCACATGTGGTGAATCTGAAATCATACTTGAAGGACACGAAACAGTTTTTGAACTGTATTGAAAGTATCAAATGGTGTAATTGGTATACTATGTTGGTTATTGACATTACCAGCCTGCACACGTGTATTGCGCACGAAGAAGGGCTGTCTGCTATTTCCTGGTTTCTAGAGAGTAGACCAGTGAAATATTTCGAGCATAATAAGATGCTGCTCGAATTTTTGCGATTCTGCCTGAACAATAACATTTTTCTCTTTGGCAAGGACTTATTTAAACAGCTTACGGGAGTGGCGATGGGTACCTGCTCCGCCCCCAGCTTCGCGAACCTTTTCGTGGGGTGGTGGGAGGAGCAGGTGGCCTGGCCACCCGCTAACAAGAAATTGAATGATCTTGTGAGGTGTTGGTACCGGTATATCGACGACCTTTTTATAATTATGGAGGGATCAGTCGAATTGGCCAGAGAATATATGGAGGTACTAAACACTAATCACAATAATCTGAAGTTCTCAGGAGAAGTAATTCAAACTGAAGTCAATTACCTTGACTTGACAGTGTTTGTTGAGAATGGCAGTCTGCAAACTAAACTCTTTCGGAAGGCGACTGCTGGGAATTCTACTCTATTTGCGACCAGCAGCCACCCGAAGAGTTTTAGTCAATAGTATACCCTATGGAGAATTGCTCCGGATTAAGAGGAACAACACCAATGAACAGGAATTCCGCAAAGCGGCTAGTAGCAGCATACAAAGGTTCAAAGCAAGAGGGTACAAAGAAGGGGTACTCAGGCAGGCTTTGAGCAAGGTGTAGAATCTAGAAAGGAAAGTGCGGCTAGAAAACAAAAAAGTAAAAACGAATGGGGGGGCGTTCAGACTCATAACGACCTACTCCAGTAACGCTGCAGATCTGAAATGCAATATGCGTAAGCATTGGAATATCCTGATGACAGACTATGTCATAAAGAAAGACTTAATGTTAATGTAGTTTCTTATATAGCGCACGTATCACCACAAAGGGTATCTCGGCGCTTGCTTTGCGAACCCGTCCTGGTTTTTCCCTGTGGGATAGCCCAGCTGGGCACCCCCAAGGTGAAAGCCAGGCATCCCGCCGCAGGGGCCGTAGTGGAGATTGAGCAAGCTATTGCCCAGAGTTGCAGAGCGTGAAATCCTGATTCAAGTAGGCACCGAAGCGAGAATTATCAGGTCCGTGGACATTTGGGCTCCAAACCCTGCCGCGTCGGGAATTGAACCCTGGTCCCGGGCCGACCTCTGCTTCTGGGTCTGCCTCCTCTAACTGGTGAGCCACACTTCTCCACTTACCCTCTTATCCTTTGGTCTGACAAGTCTACAGCCCGAACTGCTGAACGGAATTACGCCAAACTTGGCAAAATTGTAGGGACTGGTACGCAGATGTGCCTTTGCTATGTTTGGTGAAAATTGCTCGAGCGGAAAGCTGATTGGCTGTCGGGTGTCTGTCAACATTCAAAACAGTCCGGAGAGTCCGCTGTCGGGTGTCTGTCAACATTCTAAACAGTCCGGAGAGGGGGGCGTGGCCAAGATGGCGGGGTAGAAGGACGTGTCTGCCGGAGCTCCTGACCCCATCCGAGGCCCCAAGCCCTGATCTCAGCTAAATCTCCCCCCCCGGAGCCACACTGTGCAGCTGAGCTATCAGGGGAGGCGGTGACCCACCGACCGCCGCCGCCTGAGCCCCGCAGAGCACGAACTCACCGAGTTCGAAGTGTCGAGTTGCTGACCGGTGCCGACCGAGGCTGGCGCAGCACCCCCGTCCCAACGGAACAGCGGACCACGGAACAGCAGGAAGGCGAGGAGCTGGCCGACTGGAGTGAGCGAGGCTCGTCGGCAACGGAGGACTGAGAGGTGTAGCGCAGCGCGGTGCCCGGGGAGCTTCCGCTCTCCTCCTTGAGCTCCAAGATGGCGGCGGACTGAGGCCGGGGATCTTCGCCCGGACCGGCAGACGGCCCGAAGACCGAACAGTGAGTGCGCCGACTGGAGCAGTCGATCCCCGCTATCAGGTGGGAGCCCTCGGCAGCGAAGCGGGCGGGGAGCCGGAGGCAGCGGGCCCACTTGCTAGAGCCTGCAGATCTCCCCACCCCGGGGTGCTGACTTGACCGGGGTGGGAGTCACGCAAGTGGCCGGCTTGGAGGCCTCCCCGGGCAGTGCGGGGGGCCAGGAGCGGCACGCAGCGGAGTTACGGCCCTAGCGAGCGCTGCTGGGACCGAGAGGACACGGACACCTAACGAGCCTTTGGCACCCCTGTACACCAGCATACTTGTGGCTGTGTCACTTGCGGGGCCCACAGCAAACCGGCCTCGCACCCAGCGTGAAGATACCGGCGGAAGGGCAATGGACACACCCCCGAGGCAGCTCTCTCCCCCGCAAACGCCTCGAAGTACCTGGGGGGGGGGACAGCGAGGGTCCGGGTGGCGGCCATTACCAGCGGACACCGCGACTGACATCAGGCCCAGGCAGGCACGGAGACACGACTGGAGGGCTGTGGAGGAGTGGGCATAGAGCACCCCGGGACACCGTGCTAGTGTGGTGCGTGCCTTGACCCCGGGCCCCGGCTGGACATCAAAACAACGGTGGAGCCCCTGCGCCACTGTCCACCCCAGAAGCACGGCACCGGGGACACCTTAGGGACAACAAGCGTAACTTCCCCCGCTTCGGCCTGGGGTGCAGTTATTGTCCCTGATCGGCCGCGGTCTTTGAGGTTGACGCAGACAGACGCCCACCCTGGACTAGAGGCGGGCTCCTGGGGGTGTGGGAGTCGGCGTGAAGAAAGGCAGAGACGGGCACGAAGGCTAGTGGAAGGGCCTGCATCATGGCTGCTCAACGGGGGGGGTAAACGCAACGATCGCACGCTGCCGGAGATGCTCAACAGACAGCAGAACAAGGGGGACAAGAACTCCTCCTCACCTGGAGCGGCTGGGAGCTTGCAGTCTGGGGCGGCGGCGGAACCTCCGGTCACCAGATCCTTTTTGGAGTCTCTATTTGGCACGCTGAGGGAAGACTTCCAGGCCCTGAAGCAGGAAGTAGCAGGAGAGGTGAGAGAAATTCGCAGGGAAGTGGACGGCTTAGGTGAGAGGGTGGCCACTATCGAGAGCTCCACGCACAGACAAGATGAGGAGATCACTTTTCTACAGCAGGAAGTGCTGACTCTCCGGGAACAACACTTAGACCTCCAATCGCATAACGAGGATTTGGAGAATAGGTCACGAAGGAACAACATTAGGGTCCGGGGTGTGCCATCATCGGAGGAGAACCCAGATGTGGTCAAGTACCTGCAGGAACTCTTTCGCACGATCCTGGGAGAGGGGAACGATTTCCTCATTAGAATCGACAGGGCACACAGGGTGGGACCCCCCAGAAGAGCTAACGGCCCCCCTCCGGACATTCTAGCGTTCCTCCCAGACTTCCCGCTGAAGGAGAGGATCATGGCGGAGGCACGAAAAGCACGCTCGCTCCCCTTCCGCGACCACCCAGTGGCGCTATATCAAGACCTGTCTACACTCACGCTTCAGAAGCGTAAAGCATTTAAGATAGTGATGGACTTCCTCAGGCAGCACGACACGCCCTACTCCTGGGGTCACCCCTTCCGTATTATTTTTAAGTGGCAGGGAGAGACACACCAATTGCGGTCCCTACAGGACACTTGCGAAATCCTGGGCATCACCGCGGAGGAGGAGGAATCCCACACACCGAGAAGGCGACGCACAGCTGACGGAGGTTGGCAACGAGTTGCACGAAGAAGGACAACGGGGGTGTCGCGGAGGCCCGGGTCTCCAACTATCAGAACGGAATGAGAGGACGCTGTTCGGACAGCATCTGAGGAGCTTGGAGGTTCGGGGGAGGTTGCCTTGACCGCTTAAAAGTGCTCCGGGGGGAGTTCATCATGGCACTACTTCAACTGCTGGCTTGGAGTGGGGGGGAGGGGGCGATGGTTTGAACACGTGTGGCTGGACGTCCACAAAGGTAACATTCCACGGACTGGTCCGCTTGGGCCTGTCTGGGACTATTTCAGGGAGTTTTGGGAAGTTTGGGGCGAAGGGGAGGAGTTGGGATGCTGGGGTGTGAGTTGAAGAGGGCGGGGGGGAGGTTGGGGGAGTTGTGGTGTGAGTCAAGGGGAAGGGGGGGGAGGGAGTGTTGGGAGTTGGGAAGGGGAGGAGTCGAGGGGGGGGAAGTTGGGGGCTGCCCTGTCCAGTGCTTTCAAGGTGTCTGCAAGTATTAGTCTAGACACACACGTCCGCTTGGAAGTCATTGTGATGCCACACACTCTGGATCGCACACATTGGCTAGGTAATCCCGATCGTCCATGGCAGAGTTGAAGATAGTTACCCTGAATGTTAAGGGACTGAATAATCCCATGAAGAGGAGGGCTGTCCTGTCATTATTGGAAAACTCCCAGGCAGACATCTGTCTGCTCCAGGAAACCCACCTATTGGCCGGTGATTGTCACAGGTTGCGGTCCCGCCATTTCCCTACACAGTTCTTTTCCTCCAACACGACCAAAACGGCTGGGGTGGCTATCCTTTTGTCCCAATCCTTCAGGGGGGAGGTGCTGCACAAATTTATAGAACAAAAAGGGAGACTTTTGGCCTACAGACTTAAATTGGGAACCCTGGTGTTTACAGTAGGCACAGTTTATGGCCCAAACGAACAGCAAGATAGATTCCTGCGCAAAGCACTGGATGATATCACAGCATCACCGGACAGACACATAATATTAGGAGGAGACATAAATTTGGTTTTTGATTCCTCAAAAGACAGACCAGCGCAGCGACACCCACAAACTGGGGAACTCTCGCAATCAGTGAAGACGCAGTTGGCAGATTTAGACCTGCACGACCTCTGGCGCGGGCTCCACCCAACCGATAGGGACTTTTCCTATTACTCACACAAGACATACGCCAGGCTGGATCATCTGCTGGTCTCTGGGCCTGTCCGTGACTTGGCTACCGCTTCAGAAATAAGAGTCATCTCACTTTCGGACCATGCACCGGTCACGGGGACCTTCCTTCTCCCGCCGAGCTCAGCTCTGCGAGGAGTTTGGCAGCTTCGAGACACGCTTCTACATAAAAAAGCGGTAGTGCAGAGTATCATAGACTCGGTGAAGGATTTTCAACTGCACAACTCTAACTCTGATACTTCACTGTCGACTCAATGGGGGGCGCTTAAGGCGGTGATACGGGGAGAGTTCATTGCGATTTCAACCGCAGACAACCGAGATAGGAAAATAAAGCGGGACGAGCTCACACAGAAGGTCAGGGAGCTAGAGCACGTACATCGTCGCACTGGGGCTCCGAGAGTTTGGAAGCAGTTGAAGGCAGCTAGGAAACTCTTGTCCTCACTGGATTTAGATAGAGCTGAATATGCTGCGCTGCGCCTAAAGCACGCCTATTGTACGGGAGGGGATCGATGTGGCCGCCTACTGGCCGCCAAACTGAGAGTGGCACATCAGAGTCGTCAGGTGAAAGAATTAGTGGGGAGCGCGGGACAGGGGATTTTTGGCGACGCAGAAATTGCCGAGGCCTTCCGCCGATTTTATGCCGACCTGTATGCAGCGGAGGCCGAGCGGATGGAGGAACCGGACGACTACCTTGATTCGGTGCCCCTATCATCCCTAACCCCGGAGCAGGCAGCTTACCTAGAGAGAGAGATCAGAACCGAAGAAGTGATAGCAGCGATTTCTAGGCTTAAATTAGGGAAGGCCCCAGGCCCGGACGGTTACACCACCCTCTTCTACAGAACGTTCGGCGCGACGCTAGCCCCTATTCTGGCCAGGCTGTTTAACTCTTTCTCCGACCCCGGGGCTATCCCTCCGGACCTCCTGCAGGCGACAGTGTCAGTTATTCCCAAACCGGGGAAAGACAGGAAGCAATGCGGGTCGTATAGACCGATCTCCTTACTAAATGTAGATCTGAAAATCTACACGGGGATCCTGGCAACGAGATTAGCACAGTACCTCCCAGGCTTGATTGAACCGGACCAGTCTGGCTTCGTGCCTGGAAGGCAAACTGTGGACAACACTAAAAGGATAGTACACATTTTAGAAAAGGCCTCACGCATTCCGGGGGAGAGGATGCTGCTTTCGGTTGATGCTGAGAAAGCGTTCGACCGGGTGCACTGGCCCTACCTCGAACGGGTGATGGCAAAGTTGGGAATGGGGGAGAAATTCCGGAACATGGTGTTTAACTGCTATAAATTCCCTTCTGCGACTGTGCGAGTAAATGGCTGTGGTTCCCGGCGGTTCGATATCGAACGCGGAACGAGACAGGGATGCCCCCTCTCCCCCCTCCTCTTCGCGCTCTACATGGAGCCCTTTGCTCAACGAGCGGCAGAATACGGACGTGACTGGGGTACGAATGGGTGGTTTCACCCATGCAATAAGCCTTTACGCGGACGATGTAATTTTCACGTTGGAGAACCCGAGGCGGGCCCTGCCCGCATGTATGGCTGAACTTAAAGCTTTTGAGAGTGTAGCTGGCTTTCGGATGAATGTGGAGAAGTCCACAGCTCTGGACGTATCCCTGACTCCGGCAACGAGAAGCGACCTACAGCAGCTCTTCCCCCTACGTTGGTCGCGGGATCAGGTGCAATACCTGGGGATTGCGCTAGCCCCAACGTTGCAAGCCATGGTTTCCATTAACTATGAGGCGATGAATAGGAAGGTGAGGGAAGAACTTGGGAGATGGAACAAGGGGACGATTTCTTGGCTTGGCAGGGTGGCAGCGATCAAAATGACAGTTTTACCCCAAATTCTGTATTTATTCCGAGCGCTACCCCTACAGCCCCCCAAGGGCTGGATTCAACAGATGCAAACAGAAGTGTCCCGCTTTGTGTGGCAGGGCCGTAAGCCCCGAATGCGCCGTGCCCTTACGACCCTGGCGCCAGAATCCGGCGGACTGGGAGTCCCCGACCTCCGCAAATACTTCCAAGCGTCCCAATAGCGATACTTGGTGGAATGGAGTAGGTGGGAGTCCGATAAACACTGGCTCTTCCAGGATCAAGCAGTAGCCGGGCGCCCTTTACAGGAAATACCATTCCTCCGCAGGTCACACCGCCCCCCAAATCTCTATGCTTCGTACGTAACACGGGTGCCGCTGAGAGTGTGGGATGCTACCTATCACGCATTCGATCTCACCACATTCCCCTCGCCGTTCACACCGATTGTGGACAATCCTGACTTCACACCGGGGACAGAGCCAGGGGCCTTCTCACACTGGAGGGAAAGGGGCTGCAGAGCACTTTTCCACATGTATACTGCAGAGGGGGTTATTCCCTTCCAGAGCTTTAAAGACAACTATCAGATGGCAGAGACAGACCGCTTGAGATATTGGCAGGTCCGACACTGGGCCTTACAGCCGAGTGTTAGAGAATCTGCGGACAGGATGTTGCTACCGTATGAAAGGTGGCTAGTGACCCGCACTTCGGACGCCAAACTCATAACTGACCTGTACAGGATGCTCCAGCTCCCGTCTTCCCACTTCTACATTCCTGGTCGGGAACGCTGGAACAGAGAACTGGGGAGGACACTTAGCCTTAAGGAGTGGGACCATATTTCATATAGGGCGAGACACTCAGCCTATCATGTAGGCCTCACGGAAACCTTTACTAAGGTTTTCACCTATTGGTATCACACCCCAGAACGATTACACGAGATGAACAGGCTCATTAGTGACAAATGCTGGCGAGAGTGTGGGCAGCTTGGTACGCTAACACACATCCTCTGGGACTGCCCCGTGTTGCAAGCCTACTGGTCAGCGGTGATAGATGAGATTGATGCATGCTTTGAGATTGAACTACCCCGATTTCCAGCGTATGCTCTGCTGGGTCTCCCAAATGGCTTGATGTACCCGCTGAAATCTAGGAAGGGACGGCAGATTGCTATTATGCTGGTTTCAGCGGTCCAGAACATACTGATACACTGGCGCACGCCTACCATTCCCTCCCACACAGGTTGGCTGCATAGGTTGTGGCATGTTCTGGGGATGGAAAAGCTGTCACTCACACTAAAGGGGGATGTGACTTGTTTTGAGGAGCTATGGCAACCCTTTCACTCGCTACTGACCACAGAATTTAAGGAAATTACATGCCCGAGATACTTGAGACTGATGAGGCTCACGCCTCCATTGTGAAGCACTGTTCCTTTGAGAGGGGGGGGGGGGGGGGGGGGGGAGCACGGCCCAACAGGCGAGAAAGGGTTCGGGAAGGATGACAGGGATGACATTTTACTTCCATACTGCACAGCACTGGACAGGGGGGTGGTGAGGGGGAGGATTGTTGGGGGGTTTTGTTTACTTAAGGAGGGGTACAGGACTCTGGGGCAATGCTTCTTCGTTTCTTTTGCACATTTCCATGCACAACGCAGGATATCGAGGCAGCCTCTCGGGGCTGGGACACTAGAACCTTGATCCTGGGACGCCTCTTGTCGCGACCATTGCATATTTGTATGTTTGTTTTCATATGCTGCTGTACCTTTCAAATAAAAAATGCTTTAAACCTAAACAGTCCGGAGAGTCCGCCATCTTGTGTCTCGGTAGAATCGAGACACAAGAGGTGAAAAAGAAAGGGGGAAAGAATTAAAAGGGGGCAGAGTAGACACCCCCTGACCCCCTAGGTTTTCTGAGGGGGGCCTAGAAGGACCTTGAAGGGCAAAAAAACGTTTTTATTTTTTTAATTTTCGCGGGTTAAGCGCTGGCTGCGATCTCAGGTGCGCGCTCCGATACGCGCACCCTGAGCGCACCACGGGGAAAAACAGTGTAAAAAAATAGAGTAAAAAAATAATGTAGAGTGTTTAGAGGTAAGTTAGCTCTGAAAAGAGCTGTTGTGTCAAGTGGGTGTTTTTTGTACCTACAAGTAGGTACCAATGCAGAGTCTTATATTCAAGAGGAAAACTCTATTCCCCTCATCTGTAAAATGCACACCATCTCTCCTATAGATGTCTTGCATGTTGTAACGCAAGTTGTTGTGGAAAATGGAACCCATACCAAAGTCTCTGAGGTACGCAGAAACAGATTTATTTACATGTTTCCTTGCTTTCTCAATCTGTGGACAAAATTGGTTGAACCAGTTCCATTTTTGCCTTTGGCATATATTAGAAAATACCAAGGCAGTTTTTGGAAAAAGTGACATCAATTGCCCAAAGATGTCCTTTAAAAGCATTTCCAGACCTACCCCAGTCAAAGTGCCCAAGTCATTTCCACCACAGTGCGCAATTATAAGGTCAGGGTTTGGTAAATGCATAAAGGATTTTACCAATGGTATCAATTGGTGACTCCTCAATCCTCTCTGTCCAATCCATACAATGTCCACATTTGGTAAATCAAGATTGCGTAGCTGCGTAATTTTGACTCCAGTGGACATAGCTAGAATCCACAAACCAGACTTTTGTCATTTTGAAGGTGGATGTGCTTCTAGTCAGATGAGTTGTGAAAATGAAATGGCAGTTTGATTATGATTAAAAGTGCTTGGGAATCAGTGCAGTTGAATAACCAGAAATGATTGGTGCTTTGTTAAAAATCTCCACTTAAAATTAGGGTGCATGCTTTTTTTTGTAAGAAGTCATTTCAATGGTTGAGAAAAAGTCATTTAAAGAAACATTGCATTTCATTAGCTAGTAGATTGAGAGTTCAAACAGCCTTGAAGGATTGTTTTGCAACTTAGTATGCTGAACTTGTGAACTGTGTGCTGGTTTAAGAGGGAGTTACCATGGTTACTTGGTGAATGAGTACTGGGTGGATGGGTGAATGTTATGTGAGTTTCAAAGTCTTGAAATGTACAACCAATTAAAATGTGCAGTTTGGTTTTGAATTTGTGTGGGAACAATTTTTATTGGCTATGTACAAGAATATGGTTCTGAAATGAGAAAGAATCTGTGCCATTATTGAAAGGCTCCAGTGAAGGAAGCATTAGTCCGAGATTCTGGTTAAGAATATCTGTTGACTGTGACTGACACTGTTTGACATCTTCCAAAGCATTTTTAAAGGCGAGTAATGATTCTATTAAAAAAGATAGAGAGCTTAAAGATTTTTGACACGTATCATAGTAAGTGTCTGTGTGAATTAAGGAATTATATTTTTACCTTTTTCCATAATGTTAGCTGTGTGTTTATAAGGTAGACTTCTTTATAAATAGTTTTTTATGCTTGGATTCAATGCTGGTTTAGAAATTGTGTAATGGTTTCATTGGACTTGCAAATATGCTCCTTTTTTTTAAGCGCCTTGTGCAACCTTTAGCATAGGTGGATGCAGGGAATGTATGGAGAGGGATAGGAATAGCAGATAGAAAACCATATGAAATGGTGTGGGAGATGCATAAAGTATTTCAGAAATGGTATCAATTGAGTTGGAATATAAGATAAAGAGGGACATATTTACAAGACTTTTGCGCAATTTTTGACATGGGTACAAGCAGAAAATGCATGCAGAATAATAAAATATGCACCCAGACAAGAATATGAAATGTCGTGAGAGATGTTTAAAGCTTTTTTTTAATGGCATAAATTGAGATAGAATGTACAAAAAAAGGGAAGCATATTTACAAGCTGTGTGCGCAATCTTTGACATAGCTGTGTGTTTATAAGGTAGACTTCTTTATAAATAGTTTTTTATGCTTGGATTCAATGCTGGTTTAGAAATTGTATAATGGTTTCATTGGACTTGTAAATATGCTCCCTTTTTTTGAAGCACCTTGTGCAATCTTTAGCATGGGTGGAAGCAGTGTATGTATGGAGATGGATAGGAATAGCAGATAGAAAACCATATGAAATGGTGTGGGAGATGCATAAAGTATTTCAGAAATGGTATCAATTGAGATGGAATATAAGATAAAGAGGGGCATATTTACAAGACTTTTGCGCAATGTTTGACATTAAAGCTGATACAGAGATTGTGTATTGGTTTCATTTGCATATTTTTAAGCTGCGTGTGCAATGTTTGACATTAAAGCGGATACACCCACATCCATTTAAAATCAAGCTTCACTCACAGTGTGATCTTAGGCACATGTCCACGATATTACATGTAATCTACCATCTCTGTCTCTGCAAGCAGTATGTGTGTCTCTGCACAAATTATTTCTCTGTATCTACAGGTCAAAAACAGGCCGTCTACATATAAACAAGAGATAACATTAATTAGTAAATTGGATCTAACATTGCGGAAGCGGCTTGTAAGTATGCCAATGAAACCTTTACACTATCTCTGGACCAGCATTAATGTCAAACATTCAGAATTTATGGGAAATGTGTGACACATCTGAATGCCTTCTTGATGGAATCAAAGTAAACAAGCATTGAAAATGCAATAGATCTCGCCCTCGGTGTCAAACATACTGATGGCAGTGACAGACATGGTACATTATATCTAAAATCCAATTAATCTGCCTAAGATTACACTGTGAGTGAAGCTTGAAATAATGAGCAACTAGAGTGCTAACATTCTAAATTTATGGCAAATGTGCGACACATCTGAATGCCTGCTTGATGGAACCATAGTAAACAAGCATTGAAAATGCATTAGATTTGGTGTGATCTTAGGCACATGTCTACGATATTACATGTAATCTACCATCTCTGTCTCTGCAAGCAGTATGTGTGTCTCTGCACAAATTATTTCTCTGTACCTACAGTCTAAAAACAGGCCACCTATATATAAACAAGATATAACATTAATTTGTAAATTATATCTAACATTGCGCAAGCGGCTTGTAAGTATGCCAATGAAACCTTTACACTATCTCTGGACCAACATTAATGTCAAACAATCAGAATTTATGGCAAATGTGTGACACATCTGAATGCCTTCTTGATGGAACCAAAGTAAACAAGCATTGAAAATGCAATAGATTTCGTTATTTTTTGTTTTCCACAGATTATAATCATCTATACAAACAAACAAAAAGATGCCTTCTAAAACAAGAAGAGAAAAAAATTATAAGAGAAAATTAAGTTCTAAGGAAAAAGAAAATCAAGAACCAACCAAAATAAAATCTTCAGAGAAAAAGAAAAATGCTCCTGGTAAGCAAAGTAAAAATTTTCTCAGGAAGTTATTGAAATGTCAAGCAAAAAAAAGTTTTTTGACTAAGAAGAATGAAGCACCTGTAATTTCAAAAAAGACAGGATGTCCTTCTAAATATGTTAGACGTGTAGAAGAAGACGATATCTTGCAAAGCAATAGAAGAAGCAAACAATTTTCTGACATTCGTAGACAAATGTTTTGCAACAGAATTGTATTAAATTTATTAAAAAATGTAAAAAGGTATAAAAAAAGACAGCTTTTTACGAGAAAAAAAAACATAGTTAAGATCGTGGATGAAGCATTTAAAGTGAAAAATAAATTGTTTTGTTAAGTATTGAATATAATTCGTACAATTGATAAGATAAAAAATGTGTTTAAATCAAAATGTAAGTGGAGGACAGTAATTAATCAAACTAATTTCTGTGAGGTTTTTTCTGGAGAATAGAAGCATAGTTCAAGTTCTGAGCCATTTTTTTAATGAAGAAAGTTACTTTCAGGATAATGATTTGGTGCATGCAGTTGACACCAGTGGTCGAGCATATGAGGTGAAGGATGGTTGTCCGGTTGAAAAAGAAGAGATTGTGCCTAGAAATACAGAAGAGGTGTTAGCTGATGAAGTTTTAGGGAGATGTTCTAGGGCTCCAGTATATATATGGAATTGTAGTAGTATTTGTAGTATCCGACAGGAATCAATTGATTTGTTTCGCACTTTCTTACGGACATATACTAAAAAAAGTGTGAAACAAAAAATGAAATTTTTACAAGAGTTAGATCCTTGTAGAGTGAGGGAAAAAACAGGTTTGCATGGTCATTCACTGGCTTGTCTTTCTAGAAAAGTATGTCAGTGTTTTTTTACCATTTTAGGATGTTAGCAGTGCATCATTATAAAGTGAGGAAATTAGTGAGAAGGTTGTACTATGCAAAAAGTCCAGCACTTAAACTAAAACAGTTAAACAGTGCTCTTTTGCATGGAACTGAATTAGATGTCAAAAACATTTGTGATGAAATTGAATTTTGTTACTTTGGTGAAAAAGAGGTTAGTATAGAAATTGATCTAGTAATGGAAGGTAATGTAGAAGAGAATGTAGAGATTTTAAGTACAGAAAAATTTGAAAATGAAATTATAAAGTTTAAAGTCAATTCAAGTGAAAGGCCTAATTTTTCTTGTGTTTGTTGTCGACGGACTCATTATAAGCATCAGACTAGATTAGTTGATTTATATGTAAAAAAGCGAAAAGATAAATAATAATGAGTGGAAGGATTTTGCAACTTATTTGTTGGGTGAAAATTGTTTTGATTTAGGCTCTGATCAACGTATTTGTACATATTGCTATAATAAATTAAATGAAAACAAAATGCCTGCTAGAGCTGTTGATAATAATCTGGAGTTGGTAGACATTCCTTCTGAATTGATGGATTTAAATACCTGTGAGTCTATTCTGATTCAATGTGTGCATCCTTTTCAGGCTATGGTTCGCATGGAGCCTAAGACAGGGAAATTGCCTCCTTCAGATTTACAGAGAGGATTAAAGGGAAGAGTTGTTTATTTGCCTCTAGATTTTAAGAATAATATTGATACCATTAGTGTTGAAAAAGTAGAAGAGGAACCTCTGGTTATTCAAGTTAATGGTGTTCCGACAAAAAGTAAGAAAATCTGGCAAGAATTAGTGGATGTTAGAAAAGTCAAAAAGGCAACGTTGTATCTGGTAAAAAATAATCAGTACTATAAAAATGTGTATGTGGGAGATGAGGAAACAACTGTACAAGACAACACTGATGTCTCTGCTGGACAAATAGAAAAAGTTGATGTCTCTAGAAGTGAAGAAATTTGCGAACATTATAGTGTTCATCCATTGCATTCCAAAGAAGTTATGGGGAATGCTATTGGCTTGTTTCAGATGAAAAAAGCTGAAGGAAGTCCCATTAGTGTATGGGAAGAAAGTTTAGAAGCTCGTTGTTTTCCACAGTTATTTCCAACAGGTGAAGGTGGACGATATGACGACCGACCTGTTCAAATTCCAGCATCTGAATACCGGACTTCAAGATTATATGCAGAAGATCCAAGGTTTTGTCAAGGCATTCCATATTTGTTCCATCTACTGTTTGAGAGTGACTTGTCTGGACTTTCCTATGCAGTAAACCATATACTGAAAAGTGAAACACATCTACAAAATGTTTCAGCAAGGGATTTTATGGATAAAGTGAAACTGCAAGACAGTGTTTTGGAATCTCACCTAATTAATCTCATGGCATGTCAGCGTGGTACTAATGAGTATTGGTACCGTCGTCATGGGGAATTGAAATGTATGCTAAGAAACTTAGGAACTCCTACATGGTTCCTCACTCTTAGCTGTGCTGAGTATGCTTGGGAAGACTTACTTGAATTTCTACAAGAGGCAAATAAAAACATTGAAAATATTGAATACAAGACACCTGGAGAACTGTGCTCTTTGGATCCAGTTAATGTATGCAGGTATTTCAATCATAGGTTTGAAGCTATGATGTCCTTTATTACAAACAAATAAATCCTCCACTTGGAGAGATGTTGGATTTCTTTTGGAGAAAGGAGTATCAAGCAAGAGGTGCTCCTCATATACATATGCTGCTATGGATTAAAGATGCACCAACATTTGGAACAGATTCAGATGAGAAAGTGATGAGTTTCATTGAGCAGTATTCTACATGTGCTGTTCCAAAAAGTACAGAAGAAAACAATTTAAGACATCAGGTTTTACGCTTTCAAAGCCATCGTTGTGGGAAATACTGTCATCGAAAATACAAATCCAAGGACAAGTTTTACACAAAATGTCGTTTTGCATTTCCACGTCTAGTAACATCGAAAGGAAGAGTTAACAATTTTATGTCTTCTCTGCGACATACTGTGACAAGGAAATCACCCAAAAAAACATACAACCTAAGAAGAAATGAGGAATCCAAATACATAAATGACCACAACCCAGTCATTTTGTCCATGTGGAATGCTAACATGGATATTCAATATGTGGCTGACAACTCTATTGCTGTGGCTCGATATGTTACATCTTACCATCACAAAATCAGAAAAGACAGAACTGAAGGAAATGTGGGAGGAAATTTCACATGAAAAGAGTCTAAGCAAGAAATTATACAGTTACAGTCTGAAGATGTTGTCGCATCGAGAAATTGGAGCATATGAATGTTCTGATCGGTTGTCATCAGCAAGTCTATATGCCAAATCTAGAACCATCATTTGGGTGAGTCTAGGTCTTGCTGCAACACGAAACCAAGTTTTGAAATCTGTACAAGAAATTGAGTATTTGGCGGAGAAAGAACCAGACAGTACAGATATTTTGAAGACAAACATGTTGGATACATACTATCCAAATAGAAGTACTCACCTTGAGAATGCTTGTCTCTATGAAGTTCTGCAAACATACATTTTTAAAAAGAACGTCACAGAAGACATCAATAAAGGTGTATATGCTGTAATTGGATGTGAAGGCTGTCTAGTAAAACAAAGAAAAGGCAATTTGATTAATCATCGAAAATTGAGTTGTGATTCTCCAGACAAAGGGAATTTTATTACTTAGCTCTTTTACAACTCTTTAAACCTTGGCGTAGAGAAGAGGAACTACTTGTAGATTTTCTTACTTATGAAGATATGTTCAATGCAACCAAGGATACCATAGAATGTCCTGTTTTTTTCATATTATCTGGAAATGTTGAACCAGGAAATACAGCAAGGAGCTACAATTGCAGCAGAGATTGCTAAAGACAGTTCTCAAGACAGTCAGAGTTCTGCTTCATTGAGTCAGGATCCACTAGGAGGACCAATTATGCAAAATGAAGCTGCCACTGCCATGGATGAAGTTGAAAGAGCCATGGAACAAGCTCAGGAGGATGGAGTTGATTTAGAAGATTTGGAAACAGAACTAAACGTTGAGCAGAGACAAATATATGATCAAGTCACACAACAAATTGAGCATGGTTTATCTCATGAGAAAAAAGAGTGCTCATGTACTTCATTTGTACCTATCCGACTGTATGTGAGCGGAGAAGCAGGAACTGGGAAAAGTTTCCTGATTAAAGTGATAGCAACATATTTGAAGAAAACAACGGAATCATCGCTCTCTTGGGCTGTTACTGCTCCAACTGGGTTGGCAGCACACAAGATTAAAGGGATTACTTTACATCGCTTATTGATGCTGCCAGTGGAGCATGACAACAAATTACAATACCACAAGCTATTTGGAGAAGCTTGTTTTGAAGTTTCAAGAGTCTTAAAGAAAATGAAACTTCTTATCATTGATGAAGTAAGCATGGTGTCAAATGTAATGCTTGCTTTTGTGCATTTAATAATGCAAGAAACTCTTAAAACAGACTATGATGTGTTATTTGGAGGCAAACACATCATTGTTTTTGGAGATCTACTGCAACTAACTCCAGTGAAAGGATAGCCAGTGTTTAAAATGCTTACGCATGAAGATACCAGGAAGTGCTTAGGAAGCATTGGAAATGTTAACATATGGCTACATTTTAAATATGCAGAACTACTTCAAAATATGCGACAGGCAAAGGATGAAGATTATAAAAATATTCTACAAGATGTAAGAATTGGGAAACTAACTGAACATGGGAAAGCAGCTTTACATGCACGATTAATTTCAAATTTGTTTCCAAAAGAAAACATTCTCCCAGAGAATATTTTTAAGAAAATTCCTGAAAACAAATCTGTCATATGCTTGATGCCAACTCTGCAAGAATGTTCAATCTTCAACACCAAAATGTTAAAGCTGGAAAATCAAGAAATTGTGAAACTGGAAGCTATTGATAAAATAGAACATGAAGGAGCAACTATTATTTTGTCAGAGAAGTTGAAATCAAAATTAGATTCATTAGAGAAGACAATATCTATAACTGCTGGTATGGAAAAGACTCTGTATGCATCTTTAAATTGTCGTATAATTTTACGACGTAATTTAGATGTGGAAAAAGGTCTAGTAAATGGAGCAATGAGTCATGTTGTGGATTTTGTGAATTACCGAAATAGAGATGGAATTGAAATTATAAAAATTAAATTTGATGGTATTGAAGAAGTTCATTGTTCTGCCCGATTTTTGCTAGTGAAAGATTTATATGTACGCAGAAAACAGTTTCCTGTTTGTTTGGCATATGCAGTAACTATTCAAAAATCTCAAGGTTTAAGTGTTGATAGTGCTTTGGTGAATATTGGAAATTCTGTGTTCAAGGAGGGCATCTCGAGTCAGAACTTTATCTGGATTGTTCTTGATTGATTTTGAGGAGACAAAGATTAATGCAGATCTAAATTGTGTAAAAGAATATAATAGGTTAAGAAGAGAGTATGCTCCAAATTTACCTCAATATCCTCTGTTTGAAAAGCGTGTCGTTGGCCGAAAAAGAAGAAATGAGAAAAATTGTAGTGAAGTTGTAGCAAAAAGAAAAAAAGTAGATGAAACAGTAATTATAAGCAGAAACGAAATGGATTCAGTTAAAGATGTTGTTGGATTTCAGTTTGAAAATAGTTCTGGTGTTAACTGCTTTGCTAATGTAGTGGTTAATGTTGTTGTTTTTTCTCCAAACTGTAAAAGAACAGATTGCTGAAAATCGTGATCAAACACTTTGTTGTTTATTAAATTCAGTATTAGAGAAATGTAGCAGTGATAGAACAAAAATACAAAGTGTTTCTGAAATTCGAAAGGTTTTAGACATATATTCTGGTCAAACACAATTTTCACAGAATATTCAGCAAGATTGTCAGGAATTTCTAATGTATATGCTTGTTGTTTTGCAAGGTAAAGGTGTAGATGTAGAAAATCTTTTTTGGCCTTTCTTATAAACGGCAACATGACTGTGACAATTGCTCCTTTTCAAGTAGTACTGCAGTAGACACTGAAAGATTTATATATTTAACTTTACCAGACTGCAAATCAGTGTCTTTTAATAATGTAGTTAGAGCAGCAAATCAAAACATGGTCTGTAGTCAATGTAAATCTGCAATGCTATCAACTTTATTTTTAAGAAGATATGGACAGTATGTTATTTTAATGTTCCAACGATGTAGACCTGATGGAACTAAATTGACAACATTAATTAAAAATGTTGTGGCTTCTCAATTATCAATTTCAGGAAGAACCTTTACAACTGCAGCAATTATTTACCATGATGGTCCTTCAACAACATCAGGACATTACACATGCTACTTAAAATGTCAAAAAGGGTGGAAGCTCTGTAATGATACTCAATTGAGTTTCAAACAACGTTTGCCTTCTGACTTACTAAATTCTTACCTAGTGTTCTTACAACCGAATTTTTAGGGAAGGTATTTGGCCTATGAAGATTGCAGCAGTTAATATAACTTAGTTTGCTCTTCAAAATTACTTTCTGAATGAGAGTGATGAAGATAATAAAAAACATGTAGTTTTCACAGAGATAGTATATTTTTATCATATAGTGTGTGCTGTGAGTATTATACAAATTATTTATCAAAAGTAAGGTAGAGGTGGAGGTAAAATTCTTGTTTCATAATGTAAAAGGTGTTGGAGCTTTTCTTTCAGAAAGTCGGGTAAATGAGACATTAAGAAAACAGTGGACTAATTTACATAGAAAATGACTTTCCATATACTATTTGGCCACGTGGAAAAGTGGATGCATCAAAAGTGAGTTTAGATATGCTTTTTAAAATTTTACATTATTTGAGAAATTATTCAATGGGTTTTTTAAACACAATAATTTTGATTGTGTTTTTTTTGCCCGCTGTTATATGATGAGTACTATTGAAGTCACTGTTTTAAGTGAAATTCAATATATTCTGATAACAGCAAAAATAAACCATTTAACATGATGTTGAAATAATTTTGTAATATCAATTATTATTAAAAATATATTATTTTCCCATTCTCTTATGCTCACTCACCTATTTCCACCCTCTATCACTCCTCTTAACTCACCCTCACTGGCCTTTTTTCACTCTCCCTCACCTCTCTTCCCATATTCCACTCTCTTCACTTAATCTCATTAACCACTCCTTCAGTCAGTCTACTTCACTCCCCTTCCCCTTGTTTTCTTTCTTTGTTTCCTCAATAATTCCCTTTCTCTCACTCATCTTATTACACTTCCCTCACTCCTTCTCTCACTTCCTCTGTCCTCTCACATCCTCACTCCCTTTCTCTCACTCCCTGTCTCTGAGTTTCAGTCTTTCGATCCTGTTATTCTCTCACTCCTCTTTGGTCATCCTTACTACCTAAAACTCACCCACACTCTCTTACTTATCTTTCTTTGATCTCTTACTCAGTTTCTTTCTGCCAGTGTTTCCTTCACTACCTCTATGTTCTCACTCTTTCACTTCCTTTGTCTCAAGCTAATTTGCTTGTATTGTAAAATATATATTATAAATATTCGAATAATTTTTTGTCTTTCACAGATATAAAATTTAATGGAAATATAATATTAAATTTACATTACTTATAAGGTAAGTTTGATGTACAATATTTATTTTCTCTATACTGTTTTCTGTAACCTCACTATTCTTCTTTGATACTCCCACACCTCTGTTCCCTTATTGCGCTTGCCTCACTTATTCTGAATCCCCACATTTACTCTCTCTTTTCACACTCTTCTCTTACAGTCACCTTCTTTCAGGCCTTCTCTTTTACTTTCTTTCCTCTCTCTGCTTGTACTTCTTGGTTTTATTTTTTCCCTTCCTTTACTCTCCTTACTCCACTTCATTAACTCCTTCTCTTACTCCCTCTGTCCTCGTGGTGCAGGTATAATGTGACACAGGGGTTTACAAAGTGACGCATCTACCTACATGTGTCACTTTGTAAATATGACTCAACAAGGTGGAATTTTTACACCACTGGTGCGGAGTAAATGTGACGCAAGGACTTATAAATGAGGCCCTCAAGCGCACCACAGGGCAAAACAGTGTAGTAAAAAAATGATTGCCAGCAATGCATCCTTTCACATGGGGCAAGCCCATGACCTTACCTTATGTAATGTGAGAGATGGTAACATTGTGAAAGTCTACCTTATAAACACACAGCTATGTCAAAGCTTGTGCACGCAGCTTGTAAATATGCCTCTCTTTTTTTGTATATTCTATCTCAATTTATGCCATTTAAAAAAAGCTTTAAACATCTCTCACATCATTTTATATTTTTGTCTGGGTGCCAATTTTAATATTCTGCATCCTACACATGACTGCTCTTTTCTTACCCTTCCTTTACACAAAATGGCGGCAATAGTGTACATTAGAGAGAGACAGTGAGAGAAAGAAGGCATGAGATGAAGAAGAGATGTGAAATGCACATTTGAGAAAATATAGTGGGAGAAGGGAAGTAACTGTGAGTAAACGTACTATGTAACACAGAAATGTTGCACTCTATACTATAAGTCTCACTTTATACCACAATCATTTTGCTAATATCTCATAAATTACAAATAGAATAATAAAAAATGTCTTAAACAATTTATAATCTCTTAATATAAATTTATTCTTCAGAATCTTCATAATTTAGAAGAACTTCTAACATTAACTGATCAGGAATCTCCTCATCAGAAGTCTCCATACACGAGTCCTGAAACTCAATATAGTCCAAACATTGGATTAATTCAGCATCCAAAGTCTCATCATTAAAATCCTCCATTCCATCTCCTGTCAAAAAAAGGTCTTCATCATGGATAGTGTTATCAACAGGATCATTCAAGACCTCAGTAAAACTCGCCTCAACAAAAGTCGCAGAAATTTCCAAATTAATAACAACGGTATCCTCATTCTTTTCAAATTTCTTGCTGTAAATTGAAGGAAAAAAAAATCACTTTAATTTTTCGTTTTTAGTAATAGATAATATAAAACTAGCGTCATCAAGTATTAAATTCCCCTTACAACTTAAAAACTCACCTTTTAGAAAGCAGTAGAAGAGTTAGTACTGTGTAAATTTCACACCAGAAATAAAACACCAAAAATCCTCACAAATGTACCTCAAAGAGTACTATCACAAAATGGCTGTGTTTCCCTCTCATTTCTCATGTATATTCATGTTGTAAACCAATGAAACTTCATCACACACAAATTCAAAAGCAAAGAAACATTTTAATTGGTTCTAAATTTCAAAACCTTATTGGCTCTTGAGTGTCTGTAAACATTCTAAATGGTCTGCATAATCCGCCATCTTGTGACTCTGAAGAACAGACACAAGAGGTGAAAAATAAAGGAGGAAATAATTAAAAGGGGGCACAGTAGACACCCCCTGACCCCCTAGGTTTTCTGAGGGGGGCCTAGAAGGACCCTGAAGGGCAAAAAAAACTTTTTAAAAAAAAGATTTCGCGGGGTAAGCGCTGGGTGCGCGCTCCGGTACGCGCACCCTGAGCGCACCACGGAGAAAAACAGCTTATAAAAAAATCATAGGTTACAAAGTCGATATACAAAGGAATTAGCTTTTAAAAACCTATGAAATTCACTGAAAAAAACGTAAGTTTCAGAAACGTTATAGTTAGGAATTCGTTTTTATTAACCTTTGAAATTCAATAAAAAACCATAGGTTTCACAATCGTTATAGTTAGGAATTAGCATTTAAAAAACCTTTGAAAATCACTGAAAAAACCATAGGTTTCACACTAGTTATAGTTTGCTGAACATTTTAGTCATACAAAACCATTGAAATTCCCACGTTATAGTTAGTTGGACTCACTATAACTCGCGCGCCCGCAATCCACTGAAGATGATGTCACATATTACATCACTGGACAGGGGGAACAAGGGAACACTGGTTAACTACTGTTCCTTTGCTCAGTCATCACATACCACAAACACTCATATGGGACACAGCTTACCTCCTCAGTTGTATAGCTGCCCTGGAAGAAACGAAACAAGAGTAACCCTTGGTAGCACTGAAGAAAGGAAAGGTAAAGCGCTCCTGCGCTGCTCTGAGGAAATGTCAATGTGCTCCCTAGCGCTGTGAAAACGAAAAGTAAAGCGCTCCTGCGCCGCTGCAAAAGGAAATTTCAATGCGCTCCTGCGCTGCCCTGAGGGAAATGCCACGTGCTCCCTAGCGCTGTGAAAACGAAAAGTAAAGCGCTCCTGCGCCACTGCAAAAGGAAATGTCAATGCGCTCCTGCGCTGCCCTGAGGGAAATGCCACGAGCTCCTTAGCGCTGTGAAAATGAAAAGTAAAGCGCTCCTGCGCCGCTGCAAAAGGAAATGTCAATGCGCTCCTTAGCGCAACGAAGGAAGGGGAAACGCTCCTGCGCTCCACACCTGAAAAAGACAAGCGCCACCGCTCGGTCAGGATCCGGACTGAGGTGAACGAGGGACAGCTTCAGGAACCGCCTAGTAAGTACACGAAGCGCCGTACTACGGGGAGTCGCGTCTTATAAGAGACCTCCTCCGGAAGTACGGATGATGTGGCTGCGCTTCCGGCTGTCGACTGCACCGCTACCTTGCCGACGGCCGGAAGTGAGGATTGTATGGACCCATACGAGTGTTCGCAACATCCACACTGACCACGGCAAGCGGAACAGGGGGGGGGGGAATAGAAGGGTCTAGGAGAACCATGACACACAAGAAGAAATGTCGAGGCGTCAAGTACGTGAACTGCAAGATTTATTTCAAGTGCACAGCGGCGGCATGCTGCTCTTTCCCTGACGCGTTTCGACAAATAATTGCCTTGTTCACAGGTGAGCTAAAACATGGTGCTTGATATAATTGGCCTTAAATACCCTGCACATGTGACCTCAGTTATCAGCATACATCATCCATGATGCACCATGATTGTGAATACAAGATCTGTCATCAGTGTTCAGCTCGATAACTTTATTATAGCAAAGTGCTTTTTTTTATATTTCAAAGGTGCAGCATGATTTCAAACAGTCACGAGTTGCACAGGAAGGCTTCCAAAATAAATAGCAGTTCAGCTCAATGTTGCCATATTAAATCGGTTCAAAAAACGCAGTTTTTCACGGATGTGACAAGATGAAAACTTCCATCCTGTTCCCCTTTCTCACCTCCTTAATTGCATATCACCAGGAAAATGCCATTATGGTACAAAGAGGGGCGAGCGGGACATGCTCCCCAAATTTAATCATGAAACAGTTCTCCACTTTACTAGGAGCCTCCGTCCCTGCAGGGTGGCCTCGTATGAACAGGCGAGGAGTCTCCTGTCCTTCAAAACCACACACAAGAAGAAATGTCGAGGCTTCAAGTCTGTGAACTGCAAGCTTTATTTCAAGTGCACAGAGGCAGCATTCTGCTCTTCCCCGGACACGTTTCGACAAATGTTTGTGCACGGCTGTTCCCTGCCATGGATGGGGCACCATCTCGAATAAGGAGAGGCTGGGTAGAGGAACGGATCTTCACCGTCAGCACATTGCCCCAATGCGAACAAAACAGCTCGTCAAAGACGAATGTAATGTGCTTTTAAATGACAAACAATTACTGAACTTACTTAAAGGATATGTTTGCTTGCAATTTGGTGACTACTTTTCCCATCAAACACTGCAGCAGCACGAGATGGGAGGGGCCGCTGCAGGGACATGTGGTGTTAATAAAAACCAAGGAAAAAGTAATTGCAAGCCTCAGTGTTGTTTGTAAGCGGCCCAGGAAGAAGGGTCTGCAGTGCCCTGAAACGCGTTGGCGAGAATTAATTAAGAAAGTGAATCACGGTGCGCTGCATTATGCCGGATGGCTGGGGTGATGTTGTGTGCCCTGTCAAAAGCTTAGGGCATCTTTGTGGTGTGTGTGTATATATATATATATATATATATATATATATATATATATATATATATATATATATATATATATATATATTTAAAATGACAAAATAAATTATTCTATTTAGGTATTATTGCCCATGGGGTTCTATTTTTAGTCCCTGCCTCCATTAATTTCTATAGGAGAGTGTTGCAGTCACAGTGGCTGGTCATTTGTGGTGCTGGACCTACACCTGGCCTGAGCTGGAGTACCTTCACTACTGGTTTGGGTCTTTTTTCGTTGTAGTGACTTTAGAAGTGCAGTTTGTGAATAGAATTGGGCTTACTCTTTTGTGGTTGGGGGTCTGTTCCTCTCTAACCCAGTTTCTGAACCCTTCCTTACTCATCCCTAAATACCTTTCATGAAGTAGCAAGTACCCCTCTTTTACCAGCCATTCCCCCAATCTCTCCAACATTTACTACTACATAGGAAAAGATACGAGAGGTGAAGTTGGTGATTTACACTCATAGGTTTGTGAATTGCATTTTGTGGTAAGGAGTAGTACTACAGTTGGACTTCTTTGCATACTACAAAATGCAGCGTGAGAATCAGCCCTATGTATTATCCACGGACAGACGGTATGTTCTAGTGTCTGTAGCAAGGTGGGAGATAAAGGGTCTCTAAATTTCAGACTGAAAAAGGGGACGATTTGATTTTGGAGTGCAAGAAGGTGGTGAAAAAAGGGTTGATAAATGAGGAAAAAAAAAGGTTGGTAAAGCCAGAAAGAAGGTGGAGCTTGGAAACATTTATGCCTCCCCAGGGCCAGACTGGAACACAAACCAGCCCTGGCAATTCAGCTGGGGTGGGCGATGCGAGCAAGTGCTAGCGAGAAGCACTGCTGCCGGCCGCTTTAGCACTGCTGCTGCTTTTGTTACAGGGTATTTAACAACAAGGGGTGGTGATGGACAGAGTTTCTGAATTAAGCAGAATACTCTCACTCAGACAAGAGATCAGGGCTAGATCCAACACCGTTTTTTAGCTCACTGCACCATTCCAGCTCAGAACCTGGCTATATGCAAATTAGTCTGTTCCTGTCCCAGTGCATGATGGGAACAGGGCAAACCAAACTACCAAGCCAATTCTTACACTGAGAAGGAAACAAGCTTCCGGGGATCGGTTTCTGGCATTTCAGCCGTCGTCGGCCCGGCTTGCTTGAATCCTGATGGTGCAATGAGCAAGGGACTCACATCTGAGTATACCCTTCCACGGTTAGGGTGGACAAAATATTTAACAACAATGGGTGGTGATGGACAGAGTTTCTGAATTAAGCAGAATACTCTCACCCAGTCAAGAGATCAGGGCTAGATCCAACACCGTTTTTTAGCTCACTGCACCATCCCAGCTCAGAACCTGACTATATGCAAGTTAGTCTGTTCCTGTCCCAGTGCATGATGGTAACAGGGCAAACCAAACTACCAAGCCAATTCTTACACTGGGAAGGAAACAAGCTTCAGGGACCGGTTTCTGGCATTTCAGCCGTCGTCGGCCCGGCTTGCTTGAATCCTGATGGTGCAATGAGCAAGGGACTCACATCTGAGTATACCCTTCCACGCTTAGGGTGGGCAAAATATTTAACAACAAGGGGTGGTGATGGACAGAGTTTCTGAATTAAGCAGAATACTCTCACCCAGTCAAGAGATCAGGGCTAGATCCAACACCGTTTTTTAGCTCACTGCACCATCCCAGCTCAGAACCTGGCTATATGCAAATTAGTATGTTCCTGTCCCAGTGCATGATGGGAACAGGGCAAACCAAAACTACCAAGCCAATTCTTACACTGGGAAGGAAACAAGCTTCCGGGGACCGGTTTCTGGCATTTCAGCCGTCGTCGGCCCGGCTTGCTTGAATCCGGATGGTGCAATGAGCAAGGGACTCACATCTGAGTATACCCTTCCACGGTTAGGGTGGACAAAATATTTAACAACAATGGGTGGTGATGGACAGAGTTTCTGAATTAAGCAGAATACTCTCACCCAGTCAAGAGATCAGGGCTAGATCCAACACCGTTTTTTAGCTCACTGCACCATCCCAGCTCAGAACCTGACTATATGCAAGTTAGTCTGTTCCTGTCCCAGTGCATGATGGTAACAGGGCAAACCAAACTACCAAGCCAATTCTTACACTGGGAAGGAAACAAGCTTCAGGGACCGGTTTCTGGCATTTCAGCCGTCGTCGGCCCGGCTTGCTTGAATCCTGATGGTGCAATGAGCAAGGGACTCACATCTGAGTATACCCTTCCACGCTTAGGGTGGACAAAATATTTAACAACAAGGGGTGGTGATGGACAGAGTTTCTGAATTAAGCAGAATACTCTCACCCAGTCAAGAGATCAGGGCTAGATCCAACACCGTTTTTTAGCTCACTGCACCATCCCAGCTCAGAACCTGGCTATATGCAAATTAGTATGTTCCTGTCCCAGTGCATGATGGGAACAGGGCAAACCAAACTACCAAGCCAATTCTTACACTGGGAAGGAAACAAGCTTCCGGGGACCGGTTTCTGGCATTTCAGCCGTCGTCGGCCCGGCTTGCTTGAATCCTGATGGTGCAATGAGCAAGGGACTCACATCCGAGTATACCGTTCCACGCTTAGGGTGGACAAAATATTTAACAACTGCCGGCCGCTTTAGCACTGCTGCTGCTTTTGTTACAGGGGGCCAACATAGGGGCCGATTATGATAGTGGTTTTTCCTCATCCTCCGGGCCGGCTGTGGCTTACGCCGGCCCGAAGGATTAGGAAAAACCGCTGCGGAGCCTCCAAAGACCCACCACCAAATTAGGATGGCTGGTGGGTCTGGAATTCCGTCTGCAGCTTCTCTGCCGCGGTCGCCTTCCGACCGCGGCGGAAAAGCTCTAACATGGCTGGCGGTGTCTATCAGACACCGCCAGCCATATTAGGATGGTGGTGAATACATGCTTTTCCACGGCAGCTTTTCCGCCGTGGAAAAGCATACGGACTTTCACTTCGGGGGCCCGTTGCGGGTCCCCTGGGTGAAGGGGGGGGGGGTGGGGGGTACACATGGGGGGTACCTATGGTACCCCCCTGCATTTGTATGCAGAAATAGGCAGGCACCGCACGGTGCCTGCCGCTTTCTGCATACAAATGCAATGTATGCATTTTTACCATTGCTGCGGGTGCAGCTTGAAGCCGCACCCGCCACAATGGTAAAAATGGAGGAAGTGACCGCCAGGGTGGCGGTCACATCCTAATTTCGCAGGAGGGATCTCCACAGGCCATGCTGAGGTTCCCTCCTACTCTGGGGTCGCGGACGGACGCAAGTCCGTCCGCGATCCTAATGGGCCCCCTAATGTCGACAGGGGACTAACAAGCAAGTCAGTTGTTGAGTTCACCCTGTGAAACAACTTGGCAGTCGCGGCTGGCAGAGGTAATATCGGTAGGGCGGGGGAGCAAAGAGATTTGCATATGACGGGATAAGTTAAATTAAAAATCATCATCGATGCGCCACAAGGTAAGTGGTTTTATTTATTTTTTATTTCATTTAACTTATCCCATCGTATGTCGCCTTCCCTGACCCCTACACTGCCCTGCTCACCGCTCTTACCTCTGCCGGCCGCCACTGTTTGGTTGTCACTATACATGAACTTTATTTAGTTGATTAAATTAAATCCAAAAGAAGCTTATGTACTGCGCACATCCTGAACACATGTATTCCAAGGTGCTCTGATAATGAAGAAAAAAGAGGCAAAGTGAAATAACACAATTGCATAGAATTACACAGTTAGGTCAAGTGACCAAGCCAGGATTGAGCCCAGGTTTTCCGGTTTCACATTCCAATTCAGACACTAGTCCTGTATCTCTTCCTCCTTTCGTGTTACATCAACGTTATGCTTTGTCTTTAATTCTTCACGGATGGCGTTAGAGCGTGGGTGGCTCCTCGAGCTCAGACGAACGCCAGGCGCTGCTCTTCCCACGACATCCCGGACCTACTTGCTCACCACTTTTTACCGTATTACTTGCTGTCAAGAACCCAAACTAAACATTCTTTGCGAAGAATGGAGCGATAATGAACACTGGGAAATGTCTTGGTTTCTGGTGCCATCTAGTGGAATAAACTGAGATGAGCATCATGAAATGACATTAGATAGAATGAAGAGGCGTCTCGTAGTTATGTACACGATCTAACATAATGACAAATAATTTGATGAATTATCAGGAGACTTTGAAAGTGTTAACTGTATTCTCGCCTGTATAAGGTGCTTCTACTTCAGTGGGTGCCGGATTTGGCGCTAGAGTGTTGAGTGTTCGGATGCTTTGTCCGAAACTTTGCAGCCTGCCTGCCTGCTCCTGTGAGTGGTTGGTGAGATGGGTGACTTTGGTGTAGCTGATGTTGGAACCACTGGAGTTGTGCATGAGGGTCAGAGAGCTGCACCAATCTTATTGCTGTGGCCATGTGTAAAGTGTTGGGGCCCCAGGCCCCAATACACTAATAATGATCACATACACACAAGCGATATTTGTTTGAAGAGAATACCACAGGAGGGTGTTGGCAGAAAGCAAGTGCAAGCCCTACTGTTAGAACAAGCTAAAGAACAGAGGTTAAGGGCTGGAGATCAGAAACCAAGAGTTAAGTTTTAGTTATATTTTAATCCTGGGACCATTACCACTGATTATTGGCGGAACATCAGCAAAAGTTGGGAAAGATCCTTACTGTTCAGCTTTCAGGCTGGTACTGTGAAATATTCACTTTGTTTCTCTGCTAGACACCAGTCCAAACTTGACACAAGAGTATGTCCATGCGGAAAATTGTACAAAAAAATAATATTATACTTTCTCTTCTTTTGTGAATATTATATAAAGAAATTTCTCGTACCATTATTTAGGTCTAGGTATTGGTGGTTTTGTTTACAAGCTTATCACTGCTTATTGGCCTTGTCAAATGTTGAAACATGTTATCGTGTGACCCAATTTCTTCAAGCAGCGGTTGGGTCAAGGAGGTCAATGGTTTTAGACTACTTGATTTGCCGTTTTTTCAGTTTGATGTATTATGCCAGATTGTATGCATTTTATTGGCTGCCGTTTATGATTTATATGTATTTTATTGCCATTTTGCACTTGATTTTTGAAATTACTTTTATGGATGGTTGACAGCCGAATAAAGATGATTCTGATTCGGACTATAAAACTGTGTACAGACTTACCTCATAGTTCTTTAATGGCACTGTCGTCAAGGCTGGGGCCAAACGTTTTTTTTTTAAGTAAATGCCTCTCAGCACAGTTATCTAAACTTCAAAGCAGTGCTGATCACTAGTAGTGTTGTTGAATTCTATGTCAGGACAGGAGGCTCCGATTATGCTTTCTCATTTCTTTAATGAAATGCTCAGCAGCCAATCAAAAAACAGAACTACAAATCCCATGAACACTTGGGAATGACCCTAGAGGAAACACTATATAAGGTCCATAAATCAGTCCTTCTTCCTCTTTCTTTGCTGCTCCGCAGCCAGTTAAGTCACTTTTACCTTACTTGCATTGCTTTACTTGTTATTGCTCTGCTTTGGTTGTGTACACTTGCCTTATATTGCGCTGCTTGTACTTTTGTGCGCGTCGCTTATGTACTCTTGTTCGGCTTCATTGCCGATATTTTTTCTGCGTCCGTTGGCGACGTGTCTTCCTGGGAGCGTGTGTTCACCTCCCTGCGCCTGGCCGCGTCCTTGTGCCCGGTTGCTTTTGTGGAGTGGGAGCAGGGGTCGTCGGCTTCTTGGGAGAGCGCGAGCGCTCTCGAGCCGGTGTTTCAGCGGCAGCAACGTCGCGCATGCGCGTTGCTTGTTTCCGGTTTCTGGCTGTTCGCCTCACGCCGGTCGAGTGAAGGAACGCTTCTCACCAGCGCTCACGCCCACAGCCCTGAACTTTCGACCCCGTCTACGCCGGAGCACAGGAAAGTCTTTTGGCTGATACTTGTTGCATAGGCTCTGCCTAGAGTGGTTTTTTGTTGGCAGGCTCTCTCCCTCCACGTTCTATAGTTTTTTCTGGAGTTGGGTATTTTTTCCAACCTCTCTCGGGCCTGCTTTGGGGTTATCACTCCCCCTTACTGGTATCACTGATACTCAATATTTTGGTCAGTCATCTAGTGGGCATTAATTTTTGTACCTTGATACAATGTCTGAATATTACGACGCAGATGATGACTGCTATTATGACGAGGAGGAGGATGACTCTATGGAGTACAACCTGGTCGAAGAACTGGACAAGGGTGTTCAGTTTTCGGTGAACAAGGCCTTGGTTAGAGCCATAACCCCTCTAAAACGTCATCTAAATGACTATGCTGTTCAGCAAGGGTGGTTGCCGCCTTCTCAAAAGGCCGTAAAATCTCCTCATAACCCGCACAAATCGGACTTTCAAAGACTGGCAAGGACCTTGTCTTCCGACAAGCCCAAGACTTCTGCGTCACATACTGTGGATGAGTCGGACCAGGCTCAGGCCTCTTCCGAGCACGACTCTTCGCCTCCAAAGAAGCGTCTCCGCAAGGAGCGTTTCGTTGACGCTCCTGAGCGTCCCCTGCTCTTGAATTTTGAACCGGAGGATATCATCCATCCTAATTCCACGTCCTGGTTGCCAGCTCCGGCAGTGGCCGCATATCTTGAGGCGCATGTTCGCCATCCCTTTGAGGCGCCGGTCAGGGCTCGTCTGCGCTCTGAGTGTCCGAGACCGGACCTTGAGGACCACATTGCTGAAACCCCAGAGGTGGACCCCATGATGGTGACCTACCTCAAGAAGTACTCCAAGGACCCTAAGAAAGGCCTCGACCGCTCGTGGCGGTCCTGTCAAGACAAGTTAATGGACATGTTAGGCCCCCTCTCAAAGATCCTGGATTTGGGCTACAAGGCAAAGGAGGCTTCAGCGACCGTCAATCCTGACAAGCTCATTGAATGGGCTCAGAGAGCTGTTTGCATGTTTGGCAATGTGAACTGCGCCATTTCTGCCGAAAGGCGACGATCTATTCTTCTCAAACTAGACCCAAAATTGGCCGAATTAGCTACACCAGAGGCCGGTCCGGAAGCGCAGGGCCTTCTCTTCGGTCAACCCTTCCTCAAGGAATTGACTAAATTTGTTTCCGCCTTCAGCGGCATTGACAAAGCGCAGGCTTCTTTGCGCCGGGCCATGCGTCCGGTTTTCAGCAAGGCCGGACGACGGGGACGGTCGTTCGGCCGTGGGTCGCAGCAGCAGTCCCACAGAGGTTCTTCACAGCAGCGCGGTGGTCAGTACGACTCCGGTTACTCCACCCGCGCACACTTCTATCCTTCCCGGAAAGGTAAAGGCCAGTACGGCAAAGGGAGGTCTGGTGGCCACCAGGGACAATATCAGGATTCCGGAGCTACAGGTGAGCCTAATTCAAGCATGCGATGTGATGCTGGGGGGCAGGATACAGTTTTTTCTAAACAATTGGCGCTTAATCTCCAGCGATGCTTGGGTGCTGGACACCGTTCAAGGGTTCAAGATCGAGTTCTATCACCCAATTCATCAAACCCGTCTGCCGACCCCTATGCTTTTTTCCAGTCACTCTCAGGCTTGTCTGTCGGAGGAAATAAAGGTGCTCCTCAGCAAGGGGGCGATTGTTCCAACAGTGCGCCATCCTCAGGGCTTTGTCAGCTCAGTCTTTCTGGTCGAGAAAAAGGGAGGCGGATCTCGCCTGGTTCTCAACCTGAAAGACTTCAACAGCGGGGTTGTGTACAGGCAATTCAAGATGGAGGGCATCCATCTTCTGCGGGATCTCCTTCGGGAAGGGGATTGGATGGTCCGTCTGGACCTGAAAGATGCTTATTTGTCCATACCGATATACAGTCCCCATCGCAGGTTTCTCCAGTTTCAATGGCTGGGTCAATGGTACGAATATCAAGTTCTCCCGTTCGGCCTTTCGCCAGCACCGTGGTGCTTCACGAAATTGCTAAGGCCAGTTGTAGAGCATCTTCGTTCCAGGGGGGTCAGACTGATTATTTACCTGGACGACATTCTTTTTATGGCAGATTGTCCTCTCAAGCTCCTACAGCATCTGGAGTGGTCCATCACTCTTTTACAGTCTCTGGGTTTTCTAGTCAATGTTCCCAAATCGGTTTTGGTTCCCGCTCAGTCTATCGATTTTCTGGGTTTTCGGATAGATTTGTTGACTTGCCAACTACTCTTACCCAACCAGAAACTCCGTTACATCAGGAGAGAGTTGACGTCTGTTATTTCCAGACAGACTGTGTCGTTGAGGTCGTTAGCGCGTGTAGTGGGCCTTCTAGCGTCCTCCATTCAGGCGATCTTCCCGGGTCCCTTACATTACCGGGCGATGCAACGCTTGAAGATCCAACATCTCCGGAAAGGTCTCCGATATTCAGATCAAATTCCTCTTTCGGAGGAAGTGCGGATGGAGATGCAATGGTGGCTAGACCACATGGAGGCCTGGAACGGTCGAGCCCTGTTCGGGTCTTCTCCGGAACTGGTGATCGAATCGGATGCCAGTCAATGGGGCTGGGGAGCCCGTTGCGGGTCCATCTCGACGGGGGGTCGTTGGTCACCCCAGGAATTATCTCTCCATATCAATTGCCTGGAACTCCTGGCGGGTTCCTTTGCGATTCGGTGTTTTTCCCCCCTGCAGGCAAATTGTTGCATTCTTCTCCGAATGGACAACGTGTCGGCAGTCCGCTATGTGAACAAGTTGGGCGGGACACGGTCCAAGATTTTAGCGGAGATTGCCAAGGATTTCTGGCATTTTTGCCTTCACCGAAAGATCACAGTTATTGCCGAGTATCTTCCGGGCCGCAACAATCAGGTTGCGGACTGGCACTCCCGTCATCTTCGGGACTTCAGCGACTGGAGACTTCACCCTCGAGTCTTCCGCTCCATTCTTCATCACTGGGGCCAGTGTCACCTAGACCTTTGTGCATCTCGCCTCAATACGCAGCTTCCCCAGTTTTACAGCTGGAGGCCGGACCCATCAGCTCTGGCCACGGATGCTTTTCTCCAACAGTGGCCCTCGACTCTTTGCTATGCATTTCCCCCGTTTATGATGCTTCCCAGAGTCCTGGCTTACACCAAACGCTTTCGAGCGGAGCTGATTCTGATTGCTCCCTTGTGGAAAGCTCAGGCATGGTTCCCGGTTCTCCTGGAAATGTGCTGCGCGCCTCCTCTCCTTCTTCCCCAGAAGCGGAATCTGTTGCAGGATCCTCTCGGATATCCGCATCCCCTCATTCTCGCCGGCACTCTCCAGTTATTAGCGTGGCGAATTTCGGGGATCGTTGGTCGATCCCAGGCATTTCTAGCGAAGCTGCCAACTTCATTAGTAACGCCTGGTCTCCCAATACCCACAAGCGGTATCGAGGAGCATGGAAACGCTGGAGTGATTGGTGTGTTCAACGGGAAGTTGATCCTGTTTCGGCGGATATCAGTCTAGTCATTAATTTCTTGACTTCCTTGGCCACGTCCGGTCTTGCATATCGGACTGTTAATGGTTTTCGATCGGCCATTTCGGCGGGTCATGTCCACGTTGATGGTAAGCCTGTTGGGGAACATCATTTGCTTTCCAAACTGTTGAAAGGAATTCGCCTTGCGAAACCTCCCACACCGAAGTACGTGTCTTTGTGGGATGTTTCGATTGTCCTGCGATACTTGGAGGCCTGGCCTTCTAATCTTCTATTGTCCCGGAAACAGTTGTCTGCAAAACTAACAATGTTATTGTGTTTAGTTTCTTGCAAACGTGTTTCGGATATTCGGGCTTTAGACCTGGCGGGCCGCTCCTTCACTCCCGAAGGTGTTACTTTCACTCTCTCTAGAAGGACTAAAACCAACACCTCATCCATAACGTATCCTTCCTTCCCGGATCACCCCAATCTGTGTGTTGTACAATGTTTGAAGGATTACGAGGTGAGTACTGCTTCTTTGCGCGCAGATATGCAAGGTCAACTGTTGATCGCTTTGCAGAAGCCTTTTCGTCCTGTTGCGCCAGCTACTTTAGCTCGCTGGGTGCGCTGGCTCATGTCCGAGGCAGGCATTGATGTTTCTGTGTTTGGGGCGCATTCTGCTAGGGGAGCAATGGCCTCCAAAGCCTTCTCCATGGGTGTTACTTTGTTTGACATCATGAAGGCTGCAGACTGGTCTTCGGACTCTGTTTTCAAGCAATTCTATTATAAACCAATTGTTAGTGTTGCCTCTGTAGTGGTGGACGAGCTTTAAACAAGCATAATCGGAGCCTCCTGTCCTGACATAGAATTCAAAATTTGCAAACATTCGTGACAAGAATTTTCAATTCTATTAAGGACAAGGAGGCCGAGGATTATCCTACCCGGATTGTACTTATTAGTATTCTCATGTACTGTATAAAATTGCATACTGTTACAGTTATGAAATTTTCTGATTTTTTCCCTCCCCTGTATATCTTATTTTCTCGATTTTGGGATATTACAGCTCTGTCTCTGTTTCAGGTTCTGACCAGAAGTGATATGGTGGATATACCTCGTGAGTCTCCTCTGTCTCCTTGCGCACGAATCCCGGATACTTCCCTCTTCGTCTGCAAGATCCTGGGAATTTCGGCGGCTTGCTTGGAGCTGATGCTGTTGCTTTACCTTGGATTGTTTTTTGATGTCGAACTGATTACCCAAAGAAAGAGGAAGAAGGACTGATTTATGGACCTTATATAGTGTTTCCTCTAGGGTCATTCCCAAGTGTTCATGGGATTTGTAGTTCTGTTTTTTGATTGGCTGCTGAGCATTTCATTAAAGAAATGAGAAAGCATAATCCTCGCCTCCTTGTCCTTAATAGAATTGAAAATTCTTGTCACGAATGTTTGCAAATTTTGAATTCTGCATAGGGAAGAGACACTTCGCAGCGTAACCATGTCAACCCTGACCTCTCCTTAACACTCTCTTATCCATTCGAACAGCAGGCAAGGCCGGACTGGCCATACCAGGCGCCGGGCATTTCTCCAGGAAGCTAGAAGGGTAGGGGGCCGGTTTTGTAGTAGTGCCGCAGTATTAAAAGCACTGGAAAGTTCCTTGTATATTTAAAAGTTTTCAGGCAACAATAAAAGTGTCAAGCTAACTCTGGTAATTAATGTACCTGCTAGAGAGAGATGAAAGTTTTGTCTAGTGGCAGTTTTGAATCATCTAAAGTAGCACCAAGGGTTAATATGCCGGCTGCAAAGAACATGTACTATGCATATCAAAGAATAATATTTTATGCGCATAACTCAGAGGGTTAATTCTTTTTTCACTGTTAGAAATGGCATGCCTCTAGTTGGCAGTGGTATGCACCCTGTCTAAGTAGGGACGCTTCCTTCTAGTCAGGGTAAGAGTGTTACACACCCAAGATAACCCCTGATCACCCCCTTGGTAACTTGGCACAAACAGTCAAGCCTATCTCAGAGGCAATGTGTAAAACGTTTGTACAAAACACACACAGTAATACAGTGAAAACACTACAAATGGGCACTACACAGGTTTAGAAAAATAAACAAACTTTAACTAAACCAAACAAGACCAAAACGAAATACAGAATACTAAATATCACGTTTTGAAGGTTTAAGCAATTCTGTCCATAGAATTCCAAGGATGCAGTGATTTTAGCACAAAGTGCCTTTGATGTGTCAAATCCGCAAGGAAAATAGCTGCAGAGGAGGGAAGCATTCAAAAACACAGCGATGTGTCGGTTCTTGAGTCCCTGGAGAAGAGAGGAGTCAATTCTGCAGCACAAAGGAGATGTGTTGCATCAGTTCCGGACAGTAAGGAGAAGCAATTCGTCGAAATCCAAAGACTTTTCTGGTCTGCAGGTTTTGCGGTGGAAATCTTGGCGCACTGGTGTGACACGTGGATATTGGGACATGTTGGAGGTCGTTGTGGTGGCGGCAAACAGGCACTGCATTGATTCTTCCAGTCAGAGGCTAGAGATGCGTTGATGCTGAATTTGGAGTGCAGGCTCTGGACTCCGGCTGCAGGGGTTTCGTAAGCCGCAGACAGGCACTACATCGATTTCTTGGGCCACACGTGGCAGTGCTTGGCAATTTCTCCTGAATGCGGTGCTGCATTGGAAAAACAGAGCTGGAAGGACGACACATCAATTTTGCAGTCTTATGCAGCAGGAATAACCTCCAAGGGCCCAGAACAGGAATTGGCACCACTTGGCAGGCCAGAACTCCCAGCAGTGGAGTTCAGGGATGCTGCATGTCAAATCTTTGATGGCCCGAGACTTTCAACAGGAGACAAGCACACACAAGTGACCTGCCTGTTGCAGGCAGGTTGCTTCCCACGCCGCAACAGCACCACCTGTTGTGCCCGTGTATCCTAGCTCGCTGCTGCTGCCACGAGTTCGAGGCCCTCCTCCACCCGCAGGCTACCACCCGCGTCTCATCCCTGGTGGCCAGTGGTAGGCCATAGGTTTGCTTTTGTAATTGTATTGCTTCTGTTTAATTGTTTTGTTTTTCATTCCTCCTTTCCCCTTTTGTATTTCTGTGCCCTGTGCCCTTTTTTGCCTTCTGTTCCTTCGCCGTTCTTGCCCGTTTTACCCGCCGCTGCGTCCCCGTCCCCCCCGCTTGCCCATTCGTCCACTCCCTCCTCCCAGCTGCTCCTCCCTCCCACCTCCCCTTCTTATGGCAGCCGCTGCGCGGTGAGGAGAGCGACTCTTGACCCTGTCCGGGCAGGTCGCTCCCATGCCACAACAGCATCACCTGTTGTGCCCGTGTATCCTAGCTCGCTGCTGCTGCCACGAGTTCGAAGCCCTTCTCCACTCGCAGGCTACCACCTGTGCCTCATTCCTGGTAGTCAGTGGTAGGCCGTAGGTTTGCTTTTGTAATTGTATTTCTTCTGTTTAATTGTTTATTTGTTTCGTTTTTCATTCCTCCTTTCCCCTTTTGTATTTCTTTTCCCTGCGCCCTTTTTTGTTTTGTTTTAGATTCCTCCTTCCCCTTTTGTATTTCTGTGCCCTGTGCCCTTCTTTGCCTTCTGTTCCTTCGCCGTTCTTGCCCCCGTTTTTCCCGCCGCTGCGTCCCTTGCGTCCCGCCCCCCCATTCGCCCATTCGTCCACTCCCTCCTCTCTGCTGCTCCTCTCTCCTACCTCCCCTTCTTATGGCGGCAGCTGTGTAGCCGCGCCGCAGGCGCGCCTAAGGCAAGCCCGTCTGTGCCCGTCCGTGCCTGGACCGCGCCCAGCGCCAGAACCCCTGCCCCCGCAAATGCCACTTCACCCGACACCGCTACGATGCCAGCACCCTGCACGCACATAACACTGGACGATCACAGACTTGCTGCCTGGCCGCCCTGAAGCCTACCCAAGGAACTGCAGCTTCACCAGCATCCGGTCTGCCAAGCCACCCACCATGAATTAACGCAACCACCTCATATGCATTTTTCTCAAAACCCGCTCCGCCCGCAAACACGCCGTTGAACTCAGGGACCTACTCGACTCAACCTCCCCAGACGTCGCCATCCTGACGGAGACCTGGAGGAACCCCTCCTCAGCACTGAGGCATCGCCATATCCATCCTGGACAGCTACAAGATCACCCGCAGGGACAGCACCAACGGAACAGGAAGAGGAATCGCCATTGTCCACAAGACACGCTTCTCGACCAACACCCACGACACCCTCTGCACCACTGAACACCTGCGCTTCCAGGTCCACACTGACCCAAACACCACTCTCAGAGGTACCCTCGTCTACAGACCCCCCAGACCCCGGCCACAGTTCAGCGACTCCATCGCCGACTTCGTCAGTACACACTACCTCGCCTCCACAGAATAGATCCTCCTCAGGGACCTTAACTTAAACCTCGAGAACAACGACACCAACTCCACCACCTTGATCGGCAACCTCGGACTCAGACAGCTTGTCACAACACCCACCCACTCTGCCGGCCACATGCTTGACCCCATCTTCTCCGCTAGTTCCCATGTCCTTCAGCGACTCCACCGTACTCTATTGGACCGACCATGGCTGCATCCACTTCACCTTCTGTAAAACCACCACGCACCACTGCACCCAACAGATCCCTTGCCACTGCTGAAGCAAAGTCACGAAGACCAGCTAACAACCACCCTCGCCCAAAGCCCACCCTCCGGCTCCACCAACCCCGACACCGCTGCCCGGAACCTCAGACAGTGGATCGACGACTGCGCCAACACCCTCGCCCGATCAAGAAACCCTCCAACAGACACACCAGCAAGAAAGTCAGCTGGTTCACCGAGGACCTCCAGGCCTCCAAGCAAGCTTGCAGAGAACTAGAGAAGAAATGGCAAAGTGAACCGACACCGGACAACTACACAGCCCACAAGAACGCTATGCGCCAACACCATCACCTCATCAGATCCGCCAAAAGGGCCTCCTTCAAAGACCGCCTAGACGGCAATGCACACAACATCAAAGAGCTCTTCAACTTCGGGAAGAAACTCTCAAACCCCGGCTCCAACACCAACGGCATCCCACCCTCGCAAGACCTGTGTGACTCCCTTGCCACCTTCTTCCATTGCAAGATCGCAGACATCCATGACAGCTTCACCGTCACAACCGCCCTGACAGCCACTGAGACCCCCCGTCCCCACGGCCACCATCCACACCGATCCCCTGCTCTCATGGACCAACATAAGCGACAACAAAACCATCAAAATCATGAACACCATCCACTCCGGATCTCCGTCAGACCCATGCACACACCTCTTCAACAAAGCCAGCACCACTATCGCACCCCATCTCTGGAAAGCCATTAGCATCTCCTTCGAGACAGCAACCTTCCCAGAGAGCTGGAAGATGCGAAGATCAACACCTTACTCAAAAAAAACAAAGGCTGATCCTAAGGACCTCAAGGACTTCCGGCCCATCTCCCTTCTCCCGTTCCCGGCGAAAGTCATTGAGAAGACCATCAACAGACAACTGACCCGCTACCTCGAGGAGAACAGTATCCTGGACCCGTCCCAATCCGGGTTCCAAAACAACTACAGCACCGAAACTGCCCTCATCGCCGCCACCGACAACATCAGGGCCCTGCTGGACAAAGGCAAAACCACGGCCCTCATCCTCCTGGACATGTCAGCTGCCTTCGAAAAGGTCTGCCACCGCACCCTATGCACACGCCTCCATGAAACAGGGATCCAAGACAAGGCTCTGGACTGGACCACCTCCTTCCTCTCCAACAGAACCCAGAGCGCCCGCCTCCCACCTTTCCGCTCCGAAGCCACCAAAATCATCTGCGGCGTACCACAGAGCTCATCCCTCAGCCCGACATTGTTAAACATCTACATGGCACCGATCGCCCACATCGCCCGACTACATGACCTCAACATCATCTCCTACGCCGATGACACCCAGCTGATCCTATCCCTCAACAAGAAACGCCAAAACCAACCGCCACGAAGGAATAAAAGCTGTCGCGAGTGGACGAAGAACAGCCGCCTGAAGCTAATCTCGGACAAGACCGAAGTCCTCATCCTCGGCTCCATCCCCTTGGCCTGGGACGACTCCTGGTGGCGGACCACATTGGGAACAGCACCAACACCCACCGACCAAGCACACAACCTGGGGTTCATTCTCGACTCTACTCTCTCTATGACAAAGCAGGTCAACGCCGTCTAGTCCTCCTGCTTCAACACCCTCTGCATGCTCCTCAAGATCTACAGGTGGATCCCCACCAAAACAAGAAGAATGGTCACCCAGGCCCTCGTCAGCAGCAGGTTGGACTACAGAAACGCCCTCTACGCAAGAGCCTTGGCCAAACTCCTGAAACGGCTTCAACGCATTCAGAAAGCCTCTGCACGCCTGGTCCTTGACATCCCTTGCCGCAGCCACATCACACCCCACCTGAGAGACCTGCACTGGCTCCCCGTCAACAAGAGGATCACCTTCAAGCTCCTCACCCGTGCACACAAGGCACTCAACGACACCAGACCAGCATACCTCAACAGATGACTCACCTTCTACACCCCCAACCACCAGCTCCACTCCGTCGACCTCTCCCTCGCCACCGTCCCCCGGATCCGAAGAGCGAACTCTGGCTTCTCCCACCTCGCCGCCAAGTCCTGGAACACCTTCCCCATCCTCCTACGGCAGACCCAGGACCTGCTAACCTTCAGAAGACTACTCAAGACCTGCCTATTCGAGCAGTAGCAGCATTCCCCCCCCCCCTCCATCGCCCCAGTGCCTTGAGACCCCCCACGGGTGAGTAGTGCGCTTTACAAATGTTCTGATTGATTGATTGATTGACAAGCCCCTGGAGAACCTTGGGAAAGCAAGATTCAAAAGCAAAGTTTAGGTCTTTTGGTGGCCACAGACAGAAGCAAAGCAGCATACAGCGAAGGGGAAGTGCTGCTCCTGACTGCTCTTCTTCTTGGCAGAGTCCTCCATCCAGAAGTGTTCTTAAAATGTGGGTTCAAGGAGCAATACTTATACCCCTGTTGGCCTTTGAGGTAGGCATACTTCAAAGGAAAGTTGTTGTTGTCCACAAGATCCAGCCTTGGGGGCGGTGGAGACAGCTTTGTGAGAGGCCAGGCACAGCCCTAATCAGGTGTCAGTGACAACTCCTGCCACCCCTCCAGCTCAGGAAGACCTATTGGCCTGGTGATGGGCCATCAGGATATGCAGGGCACACATCAGTTCCATTGGTGTGAATGTCTAGAGTGAATGCACAAACAACCACATTCTAAAAGTGGCATTTTCACACAATTTAAAAACCAACTTCGCTAAAAGATGTATTTTTAGATTCTTAGCTCAGGGAGACCAAACTCCAATTCTCCATCTCTTCACAATTGAAAGTTACACTTGTAAGATGTAACAAGGCATCTCCAATTATAGTCCATGGGAGAGATAGATCTTGGAATAGTGAAAAATGGAATTGGTAGTGTTGGAAATGGGATTTCTGGTTGGCTAAGGCTTGCGCCAAAGCCAGGCAGAAACTACCACTCTAGTCAGGGCAAAGGAGTTACTGATGTTAACCCCTGCTCACCCCCTTGGTAGCTTGGCACGAGCAGTCAGGCTTATCTCAGAGGCAATGTGTAAAGTGTTTGCGCAACACACACACACACAGCAGCAACATACTAGGCACACCATAAAAGAAACTCCACACAAGGTTATATAAAAATAGCCTTTTTATTGTCATAAACACCTTAGAAACATAATCACACATTTACACTGTGCCAACTGGCACTAGGCAATATTCACAGGGGATTATGTGCAGTACCATGCCAATTGGGCCACGGTCAGAACCGTCAGATCAGGTTAGAAAATGCAAAACACAACCAGTAACTACTGGTACCATAATGACCTAAGCATTATCACATTAGCATTGACACCATCCTAAAATATCATAACATGACATTAGGCAATAAATCAACTTGTACATTTCATGAGGCCTAAACCATATTACACCTACATCACATTGGGCATGAACACATTATGCATCATTACTGTAGGCATAAAATACATTATGCATAAACATCAGCAGTACAAGCATCAGGGGCAAACAAGACCTTCCCCTAGGGCCTTGCGCCCTTCGGGTACATACAGGGACCCAAATGACCCCCAGGCCAACTGGCTTTCTCTAGGGGGGCTCAATGCCCCAAAAAATCAGGGCTCCTACAGGTCCGTCTACTGGCCCTCTGCCTGCCAATGCAGTGAATCACTCTTACGCCCCAAGCCCCCAGCGCACTGGCGCATCACCCCTTCCTGACAAACAGAAATTGCCCCCCTTGTTGCAGATTAGCCTTTGTTGCCACTGCGCCTGGGGAGCCCCTCCTCTGGGACTCTGAAAGAACAGATTTGCCCACATGTTGCAGCTCCCCGCAACTGCGGTGCAGCTGAGCAAATGCCACCTGGCACTACCGTGCCTCCTGAGCCCCCACTGGGACTCTAAAAATAATATTGCCCAAACTTTGCAGCGGCCCACAACTGCGGCGCCACTCTGTAGCCCAAAAGAAAACTGGCATGTTGGGGGCCCCCACTGGGGCTCTGGATCAGAAGAATGCGCCCTCGTTGCAGCTGCCCGCATTTGTGCGGCGCAGTTGAGCATAAAGAAACACCACTTCTGGTGTCACTACCAATGCTGCTCTCCTCCCGGTCCCACTCACCAGACTCTTCTTGTTGCAGTCACTGGGGGCCTGCGAGGCTCCGGTCTTCTCCCTCGGCGCCTCATTCCAGCAGGCTCAGTACTCGGGGCTCTCCTCATCTCACAGAAGCCCCGCCAACAACAGCAGCACCTCTCCGGTGGCTTCTCTGTGGGCGGTTCAGCTGCCGGTCTCGTTGCTGTGAGCCCGACCCACAGTCAGGCTGGCTTTGCCTGGCTTCCGGGTCGGGCCGCGGCAGTGATTTTGGTGATTCCTTTGTGCTGGGGCAATACGGGGTAGGCTCCTGTTTTAAATAAGTACAAAAACGGGGTGGGAGATGAAAATGCAGGGCGAGCTCCCGCTCTGCAGGCCATACGGGGGAATCTCCAAGCTGGGATTCCCTCCTCCAGACTCTTTAACAGCGCGCCTCAAAGCACGCACACTTCTCCTGCCAAAGGGGTAGAAATATAGCGCTCCTCTTCTCAGGCAAGGTTGAAGTCCTTCTTCTTGGGGGATTCCAGCAATAAAACAATCTAGCGCTCACAAGGCGCCAAGGAGTCCTGAAATGTCCTTAGGGATTTTTAACTGCGTCAAAACACATCTAATTAGATTATCATGTGGGGAAATAGCCCAGACTGGCTTGGGAAATCCTGACTAGGCCTTTTGAGGACGGAGGATTAGAGGTCCCGGATATAGATTTGTACTTTGTCTGTGCTCTGGCCCACTTTTCGGCATATTGGATCTACCCTCCCCAATACATGCCTCACCTGGCCACAACTGGCCACAACTGCTGCAGTCGCAGCTGTTGCCGTCGCATCACCGGAGAAGCGTGTCGCAGCCGCAGAGGTTGCCGCCGCATCACCAGAGAAGCGTGCCTTGTTCAAAGCTGTTACCCAACACATCACGGGAAAGGCGTGTCGCCGCCGCAAGGTCGCCGACGTATTACTGGAGAAGCGTGTCGCAGGGCCTGTCGCGGCTCCAAAGCTAAAGAGTTAGCCGCAATGCCGCCGGGCATGCACGCACCGTCTTCACGTCGTCACATCAAGGGCGCCATCTTATCGCACCAGATCGTCGCATTGCATTGAGGCGCCATCTAGTCGCATCGGAACTGGAACACATCACGAGAATCTATGCATCACCTCCTCTCCGATAAGTTCCAAGACGCATCCCCTACTCTGCGCAAGCATTGAGGCGAGGCGCATCATCTCCCCCGGAGCAAGGAACTGACGCATCTCCCTTCCTGCAAACTTTTTGTTTGTTTTGCTTTACGCACCCAGGTACTTTTGTGAGTACTTTGTCGCATTCATCTTCAACTTGAATTAAGTAACTTCTACCATCTTTAAGCCTATTTTAAGTACAGTACTGTCGATTTTCGTAATTTGTGGTCTTGTGTTAAGTCTATATAAAGAATACTTATTTTTATAAAAACCTGTGTTGTGTCCATCTGTAGTGTTTTCACTGTATTACTGTGTATATTCACAAATGCTTAACACACTGCCTCTGAGATAAGGCTGTTTGCTTGTGCCAAGCTACCAAGGGGGTGAGAAGGGGTTATCCAGTAGTGTAATCCCCTCTCGCTGATTTAGAAGCAAGGGTCCCTATTTAGTCAAAGGTGTATACCATTGCTAACTAGAGACCCCCAGTTCTAACACTGGTGATCAGCGGTGAGGATTTGGACCTGTATTTGTGACTCATATACAGTAATTGGTGTACACTACTAGTGAGTGCAGACCAAACGCGACCACATACTTTTTTTTGGTAGAATATTGTTTTTCTGTGGACTTTTATTTTTCCTGAGAATTGCCAGTTTTACTGCAATGAGTAGGCCGGCATCTGTTGCATCTATGGATCTAGATTTCGAGGAAGAGACGTTGGAAACCTACACTTTGAAGCAGCTCAAGCATCTCTGCAAGAAATTGAAAGTTGCTACACTAGGCATTTCCAAAAAGGATGACTACCAAAAGGAACTGAGGGACTGGGTAGAAGCATGAAATGCCCATGAGTTGGTGGGGTCAGCTGGATGGGCCAGTGTTTCCAGCCAGGGGAGGGGTACCGTCCCCACCTGGCAGTAGTACCTCTTCTAAAGACCTCTTCTCCAATTATATCGGGCATAGGTTCACTACTAGAACCTTTATCAACTTTTGTTGAATTTTTTCTGCAACCCTTAGTTAGGGAAATGCCAACATTCCTTAAAGATACCAAGGACATCCTCAGAATTGTCCCAGATATTGAGTTTAATAAAGATCTTGACATGCTGGTATCTTTTGACGTCGAAAGTCTGTATACAGCTATCCCCCAGACTGAGACGCTGGAATTGATCGAAGGCCTTTTAGCAGAGAGAGATCTGAATTCTATCACGCCTGCCTATGAGACTAATCATGACCTTGGCCACTTTGGCCATGACTGAAATTTTTTTTCAGTTTGAGGAGTCCATCTACCTGCAGGTTAGCGGGACTAGCACGGGCGGCGTTTTTGCTCCTAGTCTCGCTAACCTGTACATGCACAAGTTTGAGCAGGACCACATTTTCGCAGACACCAATCCCCATCTATGTTGTCTGCGACTGTGGAAAAGGTATATAGACGATGTCTTAGTGGTATGGCGAGGAACGGTGGAGGACCTACAGCTTTTTCATACCTGGCTCAATGAGAGGAACAGGTTTCTCAAATTTACCATTGAGTTTGATAGACACCAACTGGCGTTCCTGGATCTGCTCATTATATCTACTCCAACTGGCCTTCAATCTGAATTGTATCGTAAACCCATGGCACGAAACTCCCTACTGGATTACTGAAGTTGTCACCCCAAGGCCTTGAGGGACAATTTGCCATTTGGGCAATTTCTCCGTATTCAGAGGAATTGCTCCACGAAGTCTGCCTTTGAGGCCCACTCTAAGACCTTGGCGGCGAATCTAGCAGAAGTGTGGCTCACTGGTTAGAGGAGGCAGACCTGGAAGCAGAGGTCAGCCCGGGACCAGGGTTCAATTCCCGGCTTGGCGGGGTCTTGAGTCCTAAAATGTCCACGGACTTGACAATTCTCGCTCCGGTGCCTATTTGATTCACGGGCTCACACTCTGCGACTATAGCAATAGCTTGCTTAATCTCCACAACGGCCCCTCGCGGCGGGATGCCTGGCTTTCACCTTGTGGATACCCTGCCGGGGTTATCTCACAGGGGAATACCAGGACGGGTTCCCTAAGCAAGCGCTTAGATACCGTGTCGGTGATTTGCGCTATAAAAATACATGTACATTTACATTTACAAAAAACTATCCGAAACATCTAATTCGTGCTTCTAAGAAGAGGGCCTCCAACAATAACAGAGAGAGCCTACTAGATATCATGCCCCCCAAGCCGAAACAAGATCGGATCACGTGTGTAAACACATTTTGTACACAATCCAATCAAATCCAAAAGATTGTGAGAAAACACTAGAAGATCCAAAACACAGGCACTGATGCACTGCCACAACCTTTGTTTGCTTTTAAAAGGGGACAGAGTCTGAGAGACCAACTCGTTCATACCAGACCCAAGAACACTATTCCCCGTGCTGTAGGGACACTCTGGGACCTGCCAGCTGTCACTGGACATCACCCATGTGGCAACTGTGCCGTGTGCCCACAAACATCGAAAACATTAAACATTGACATAGGCACAGATTGCCCTTGGCAGTTAAGAAGGTTCACCAATTGCAATAGCACGAACTTGATTTACCTGATCACTTGCCCCTGTAATAAGAACTATGTGGGGATGACGACCAGAAAGGTCAAGGTGAGGATGATTCTGGAGCATAAGAGTTCGATTAGGTGCTCCAAACAAGCGACTAAACTAACCAATCACTTCTTAGAAGTAGGACATCTACCGACTGACCTCCACTGGACAGTACTAGACCAACCATTGATCCCACCTGGGGCAGATGTTTCTGCCTTCCTGTTCAGGTGTGAACAAAAATGGGTGTTTAGGCTTAAGACTGATAAGATAGGGCTAAATGAAGACATCCCTTGGATGTCGCTCTAATTGCCTTTTTAGTCTCACTATTACTTGACTAGAGTTGGCCCCTACAGTCTGCTTTATGAGCCCAATTTTAAACATGATTCTAAGTCTAGGCGAGGGGTCCATTGCTAGGGGTGCTTTCCCCCTTCCCCCCCCACAATAGATCGCATAATTCATGTGCCATCTATTTCAGATTCCCTGACGATTTCTCGAATTATTATCAGGTTCCATTGGCATTTGATCGAGTGGGCATTGAACATTTAAATTGAAGAAATGTTAACAAGATCATGCCCGTTTTTTGCCAATCTAACCGCATCTATGGCAAGAACTACAAACAATTGTCTGTAGAACTGCATTACCCTCCATTCCAAGCACGGAACGCTCCGATGACGTCAGACGTAATGGCGACGCTGCCGTCAGAACGAACTAAAGGTTCGAATCCTCGCCGCGTCGGTACCTTCCCAACAGACAGCCCAGAGGGACGCCCGGGGTACCGACGGAGAGGTGAGTGCCCATCATCATCTTTTTATATTGCTGTCAGCCACACATTGCGGTGACATAGAGAGTTGCGAGGTTTTGACTCTCAAGCGTGTTTGCCGAGACGCCGCTAATAACGAGGTCTAAGACTAACTATAGATATGTTGAACCGCAAGGGCCGTAAGACGGATGACATCATACTCATGACTATTAGCCATAGTGCGTAGATGCGATAAGCAGAATACAGGATTGTAGCCGCAACAAAACACCCATGATTTGAGATCGCTGTACCCTTTAGATGAATATGCCGCCTGAGGCAGTAACTGCTTTGAAGCCCTGACATCAAATTTCGCCATAAAAAAATTTATGGGGAGAGATTTGGCAGAACCTGGTGGGTCGTTAAAGACTGGCATATCACTGCTGTTTGATTAATTTCCATAATGTAAAGAGCTTTTTATTCCCTTCGCCAGAGCGGTGCTCCATGTACCTGAGCTGAAGCCAGGTGAGGTGGGGCCTTTCCTTCCTGCTAACAAGGTCAGCGAGTAGGAGAATGAGATGGCAAACTGCATTGCCTGTTACGGTTGATAATACCTCAGCCAACAAATGAATTAGTACTGTAGCAGGGATTCCGTTCTCTTACAGAACTGTGCATAGAGATCCAGAACCTCAGTGAATTAGGGTGACCCAAAACTCACCTCAGTATCCAAAATCCCCTTACCGAGCTAGCTACAGTGTCTCATTGGTCATAACAATCTCCCAATGACTTAGACAAACCAGAACATGAACTTAGGTTACCTCAGGTATCATGGAACACATGAACACTCTTTCGCTCTATAATCATTTCAAACCAGAACGTGGAGTAAAAGAGGACACGTGCACTTTTGAAATATTTATTATTCAATGCAAGGTTCTCAAACGCAGTATCTTATATAATACAAGAAGACATTTTATAAGAATCAGAGTTATCAGCATAGTCACTAGTCCATAATAAGCCAACGGTGATAGCATATTATAATGCAAAAATCAATAGAAATTTATATCACCTATTTTTTGCACTCCCTATTTAGAATACTATATTATATCTAAGAAGGTCTCATTTGGGTTTTAGCAGGGCGGGCCCATACCTCTAAATGTCAGGAGGAGAGGATCACATCATCTGCTACCAGCTCTCTGAATGCGAAGCACCATCAAGTGTGTTTTTGCGTTCTCAGTAACTCTATCTTAAACCCGCTTAGAGCCCAATGTTGGCAGCAACTGTATTTGTGTTATGTCTAGTGGTGCGAGGATCAGACTTCCCAGCAACCTTGTGTTAGGTTATTCTTAGAGGGTTCAGCACTCACTGTTCAGACAGTGTACCAAGCACGACTGATATCAGAGTAATAACATATTATTCTCAAATAAATCACATCTTTCGTCTAGGTTGAAAGCTACAATAACAATTATGTGTTGTGTGCAAACTGAAGCCAAAGGAAAATACGTTGTTTAAACACTTAATAAACTCATGCTAACTTAACACAGTATATAGAAAAGCAGCATCTATATGACACCCTCTCAATGATCTGAGGACGGTCAAAAAACACAGGCCAATACTAGAATAGAGGCATAACATGAAAGCAGAGTTCAACAATATTGAGCCAAGCTAAATGTGTATACAGAAATTATATAAAAATATGTACGAATGCCTATGGTGGCCCAAAAAATGTTTTTTTTAATTCAAAGTCTTCAACTCGAGGCCCAGTATAAAGATATAGGCCTAAATCATATAAAGTCAAATGTTCGTAAGTAAAAAGGAATCTTTCAAATATACTAGAAAGTCACGTGCCATAATAATAAAAGTCTCCAAAGCATCTCATGATTGGACAGAATATGCAAAATAGGCAGCAACAGCTTCCAACATGAAATCACTGTCATCATCCGAAAACAGTTCAGCCATCCAATTAAGCAATGGGAAAGAACATACATGCTCCTCCAGCTCCGGATCCTCTAGCAACATCAGAGGACAACTCGGTGGGTTCTCAAGAACGCTATGTGCCAGAAACTCATGCGCCGCATCGGGTATGTTCCACTGACCCATTAGTCCATGCATCGCTGCCAAGGCCATAATCCTTTCGCCAGAACAAACCAACTCGTGAGCAACTACGGGGCCCATCAGGTGATTAAAATCGATGTCAGGAGATATCGGCAAGCAGAGACACAAATCAATGGCCCAGTCAAAATCGCAGCTCAGGCAATGAAAGACAGGCTGGATGTAGGAGAGTAGGGTCTGCAATCCTATGATCACCCGGACTTTTTGCTTTTGTTTCACTGGTTTACGACTTTCTCGGGCTGTGGGCCTGCTAATCAGACCCACAGCCTAGCTGTACTCTCTCTAAATTGATACGTGTACCTTAGGTGCATTACTCAATTGGAACTGGGCCACCCTGTCAGACCCTGTAACTCAGGGCATCGGTGTACCCAGGGCCTACCAGGGGCTGAAGCATGTATTATGCCACCCCTGGATGGCCATCTAAATCTGACACAACTGGCTGCACGACAGCTGGGGCAACGTAGCGTACCCGCTCGTTGCTTTAGGTATAGTAGCCTTATATCTAACCACACAATGGACACCCGAGTTCCTATCAGACACTCCTATGGCAGGCCTTGACAATCCTGAAGGCAGAGTGCTTGGAATCGTGTGAATTGGGTTCTGGCCCGAGCCGAGCCCGGTTGCAGCTGGCGGAACCAAGACCCAATGGCTGTTCCATGATAACGCGTGCCATATCGGTAACTTCGGTATTGCGTTATCAAGACATGTCAAGTAAGATGTCATACGAATCGGGATGCTACCCCCTCACCAATTCTGGCGACGAGGTTAGCATTCCGCCCTTCTAGAGGGACACGACATGTATGTAACTATGAACCCCGGTTAAAGTTAACTAAAGCCTCAGCTCCACAAAATGGATGCTGCCACCACAGACACGAGTCTGACCTCCTGCTGCTGGGAGTCCTTCCAAGAGAGGAGAGCTTGGACAAAGGGTTTCCTGTCAAGGGCGGTGTTCGCACCGTCCCAGACAGGGTTTGTGTATTCTGGGTAGGTAGGGCTTTGCGAGAAGGTGACTGCGGAGTGGCACCCCGGTGCTCACTACGCATCTGCCGGTCAGAACCAGTTCCAGGGGCGCCAGCCCCTGACCTGGGGACAGTCCGGCAGGGGAGAGGGGTGTAACTACCCCCCTTCCTGGTCCCACCCTTAGGGCAGGACCTAGTCATGTACCCACCCCTTTCTTCAGGATAAAGGCCGGAGCGGGGACCCTTCCAAATTAGATCATCTTTGAATCAAGAATACTTTCTACGAAAGGACTTCGAGACTCTTCTCAAGATTTCTCCCTTGTGGCTAAGGAGTAGTCACCCTGCACCAGCGGGCACCATCTAAGAACTCTGCGGTTTGCTGCAAGTCCTTCCTCAAGGAATCCGACAGCCCAGCTCGACGAGAACCGGCTTCCCTGGCACCTCTGACCTCTACCCACGTCATCAGCCCAGCTGTGATCTGTGGGTGCGACGAGACCTCGAGGGACCGGCCATCAACAAAACCTGCACGCTTTCTTAATCAGCACGACCATCGAAGCAATTCTCTGGTGAGTGCTCTGGGGTCCGAGAAACCCCGACCCTGAGCCGCTCCAGCACCGAAGTGCAGTCTCCCAGCATCTCCACGATCTGCGTGGGGCCCTTCTGCTCGCTGCTCAGTACGTTGTCTGGTCACTAGCCGCTGGCTTGTGCCCTTCTTTGACGACACCCGACAACCAACGCTGCTGGTCTGGTTGCTCCAGACTGGCCTTTGCTCCCATCTTTGAGAGGAGCACCCCGGACCCTCCCGGTCCACTCAAGACGCCATTTTAGGCCCACCACGTGGCCCTGAAATCTGCCAAGGCTTGTTTCCCCAATCCTGGGCCCAGCGACGCCGACAGCATCAACCTTCGTGGGACAGCTCGCACCTCCATCCTGGTCGCCGACAACGCCTCCTGGTCCGTGAGACTGCAGAGCCTAGCGTCGCCCACTCACCTAGTCGAGGTGACGGCCAACCGGTGCCTTCCTGGTACCCTCTGACTACTGGCTAGTAGTACGAACTTGGTCCCCTCTGCTTTCAGGTATCAACGATCTCTGATCCAGGCTTGGATCTCTACGAACTATTCAGCACTGGTCGCCGGCCAGCAACTCCTTTTCTTCCGGCTCCTGGCTCGTCAGCGAAGACCCCGACGCCTGTAAGACTTGTGCAGCCGCAGCCCTCGTGGCTAGGTAACTTCAGCATTTCGGTGCCTGCATAGCCTCCTTACTCTAGGGTCCCGAGTCCCTCGCTTCCGACTTGCCTTATCGGGTCCGCCCGAGACCACTAAACTTCCCGGGTCCCCGGACACTTGTTTAAATTGTGCACTTGAAGTATTCTCCTAAGAGTTTTTGGTTTGTGCTTAGTACCCTGTCCTCATAAAGAGTCCAGGGCTGTTGTGATTCTTAATAAATATTCTGTTTATTTTCATAACACTTGTGTGGTGTCCTTTCACTTGGGGTTCAAGGGGTATGTGATGGTATAACAGCTGGCTTAACACGCCCTCTAGAGTTTAGCCCGAAGACTGCTCGTATCCACGCTACTAGGATAGCTGGTCTAAGGTTGACTTACAACCAATCACCATAAGGGTCGTTGGAACGATACATAGCGGTCGCTAGAATAGCGAACGTTGCATATCGGGCCAACTTCTCACATTGGTGAGCAGCGGTTGGGATTTGAGCTTGCTGTTGTTTTACCACGCGTATCCTAAGAACATCTTGTGAAAGATTGCATAAGTACTCCAGGTACATATAACCTAGCTTAGAATACTCGGAGTTCTACTGAACCAGCTGTTGTAGCTCTTCAAGGCTTAGCACACCTTGGCTGCAACTCTTAGCAAGGGCTCAGTAGGTAAACCCATAGTGTAGGTAGGTGCATCACTTACACCACACTAGAAACAGCATGTCGGACAAAGGCGGAAACTCTGAGTCTCCCCTCGTGTCAGTCGACCTTCCACAGGTCACCTCCAGATATGCTGCGCTTAGCTTTCATGAGATGCGACAGATCTGTACGTCTCGAAAGATTAAGCAGGGTGCAAACCCTACCATTCCGTTTCTGATTGGTCTCTTGGAGACTTATGATGCCAAGAAGGCGGGTAACACCGACCCTTCTCATCCGGAAATGGAAATGCCTCCCCTCGAGGGAACCCGAGGTGACCCTGACCTTAGCCATCTCTCTGCCGAGGGCGAAGAGGAGGACGAAGAACCAGAGACATCTGGGGACGAGGCAGACAAAGGTCCAGTCATAGTTAGTCAGCTAACTCAGGACAACTTAAGCCGGCACGAGTTTGGTACTAGGAGACCCCTGGGGCCTCTCTCGGGCCAGCTTAACATTGGGAACGGACGAGTTAGGTCTCTGTCGAGAGGCTCTAACAGATCCGCTCGAACCAATGGCTCTCGAGGTTCTGCTCGAAGAGGGATGACATCACCTCAGAGGAGAATGTACGAAGCAAAGGAGCGGGAAGTCAATCTGCGGATCGAAAGGGAAGAACTTGCCCTAGCCAAAGAGAGACTCGCCTTTGCCCGAGAGCAAGAGTTGAGTGGGACGATTCCCACTCGTGGCAGCATTCCCCCACGGGAACCCAGGAGTTTAGACACTAAGCACCTGAATAAGATAGTGCCCCCCTTTAAGCAAGGGGACGACATCCACAAGTGGATTACTGCTTTGGAGCGGGCCTGCACTGTACAGTGCGTCCCCCAGAGTCAGTGGGCAGCTATCTTGTGGCTCTCCTTTGAAGGTAAAGGTAGAGATAAGCTCCTCACCACAAGGGTCGAGGACGCTAACAATTACCAGATCCTGAAGAACACACTGATTGATGGGTTCGGCCTAACCACTGAGCAGTACAGGTTGCTGTTCAGGGATACCCAGAAAACTCAGTCTCAAGATTGGTCTGATTTTGTAGATTGTGCCACTAAGGCTTTTGAGGGCTGGTTGCTGGGCAGTAAGGTTACTGATTACCAAGGATTGTATAATTTGATCATGCGAGAACAGATTTTAAACAATTGTCAGAACCAGTTGTTGCATCAGCACCTTGTCGACTCGGATCTGACCTCTCCCCAAGAATTGGGAAAGAAGGCAGACAGATGGGTCAGAACGAGGGTTAAGCAAAACCAGGGCCAGAACCAGGGTGGTCAGAAGAAAGCAGACCAGAAGGGTAAAGATTCGAAAGGGGAACAAACTGACCAGAAGTCTTCGACAGGTCCCCAACAACCCAAAGAGGGGGGGGGGGTCAGGCTTCCCAGAAAAAGAAGAATCAAGAAGGTCAATCGAAAAGGTGGTGCCAATACTGTAAAAGTAAAACTCACTGGTTTAGTGAGTGCACCAAGAAAGGAGGGCAGACTCCTGCTACTGCAGCCCCTACGGCACCTGTGCCCCCTAGTACAGCCAGCAGTAGTAGTGCGCCTCCCAAGGGACTAGTTGGGTTAACCTTGGGTTCTGAGGGGTGTGACGGCTTAGCTGGTACACTCACTCAGGCTGTCCTTGTCTGTACAGGGGATGTGGATATATCCCCTGATATCAGTCCCAATACTTTGGGCAAATACCGACAGACGCCTTTAATAAATGGAAGAATGGCTCAGGCCTATAGGGACACTTGTGCCAGCGTCACCACGGTGACGCCTAACTTTGTGGACCCTGGACAGATCATGCCAGGTACAGAATTCCTGGTGACCAATGCCAGCAACGCCACTACCAGTCATAGTATGGCGATTGTTGCTTTCTCCTGGGGAGGGGTAAATGGCCAGAAAAAGGTTGTTGTTAGTTCAGACCTCCCAGTGGATTGTTTGTTGGGCAATGATTTGGAGTCATCACGATGGTCAGAAGTGGAGCAACGGACTCACACGGAGATGTTAGGCTTGCCAGCACACGTGTTTGCTGTGACCAGGTCACAGGTCAGACGATGCCCCACTGAGCAGGTGCTGGATCCTGGAACAACGGACCAGACACCTCCCAAGAAGAGGAGCAGTCGGGTTAAGGCTTCGCCTTCCCCCTTGCCCCAGGTCGAGGATCAGGACTCAGAGGAGGTTGACCTCCAAGAATTGCGGGAAACTGAACCTAAAGAACTCGAACTTGATCAAGTTGAGTTTCTGGGCTCAGGGGGACCCACACGAGAGGACCTGGGGAAGGACCAGTTAGGCTGCCCTTCTCTTGAACCCCTCAGACAGCAGGCTGCTGCTGAGGCTGCTGGGAACGCCACAGGTACCCACAAGGTATACTGGGAAGATAGACTCCTGTACACTGAGGCAAGAGACCCCAAGCCTGGCATGACCAGGAGGCTGGTCGTCCCCTTGTCTCAGCGTGGTTTCCTCCTTACCTTGGCCCACGAGATTCCCTTAGCAGGACACTTAGGCCAGACGAAGACGTGGGACAGGCTTGACTCTCACTTTCACTGGCCTCACATGAACGAAGATACCAAGGAGTTTTGCCGCTCTTGTGTCACTTGCCAAGCCAGTGGTAAGTCAGGTGGCACGACAAAGGCCCCCCTTATACCAATGCCTGTGGTGGGGGTGCCCTTTGAACGGGTGGGGATTGACATCGTCGGTCCCATGGAACCACCAACAGCATCAGGGCACAAGTTCATACTGGTGGTAGTGGATCATGCCACCAGGTATCCTGAAGCTATTCCCCTTAGGACCACTACAGCGCCTGTTGTGGCAAGAGCCCTAGTTGGAGTATTCTCCAGAGTGGGCTTCCCTAAGGAGGTCGTCTCCGACAGAGGTGCAAACTTTATGTCGAGCTACTTAACTGCTATGTGGAAGGAGTGTGGTGTCAACTACAAATTCACTACTCCCTATCATCCACAATGCAATGGGCTTGTTGAGAGATTCAACAGGACCCTGAAAGGGATGATTCACGGACTACCTGAAAAGCTTCGGCGTAGATGGGACGTCCTGATCCCCTGCCTTTTATTCGCTTACAGAGAAGTCCCACAGAAGGGGGTTGGCTACAGCCCTTTTGAACTTTTGTACGGGCATCCTGTGAGAGGACCCCTGTGTTTGGTGAAGGAAGGATGGGAGAGACCTCTCAAAAAGCCTGCAACCAGCATAGTGGACTATGTGCTGGGCCTCCGCTCGCGGATGGCTGAGTACATGGAGAAGGCATCCGAAAACCTTAAGGCCAGCCAGGAACTCCAAACAACTTGGCATGACCAAAAGGCTGTCTTGACTGTTTATCAGCCTGGACAGAAGGTGTGGGTGCTGGAGCCAGTGGCCCCGGCAGCACTCAAGGACAAATGGTCCGGGCCCTACACCATCCTGGAGAAAAAGGGAGAGGTCACCTACCTGGTAGACCTGGGAACTCCCCGGAGCCCCCACAGGGTGCTCCATGTCAACAGGCTCAAGGCATATGTCGACAGGAAGGACATGAGTTTGCTCATGGCCATGGATGAGGGACAGGAGGAGGAGAGTGACCCTCTCCCCGACCTGTTCACTCCGAATCCTGACGATGGATCGGTAGATGGTGTTGTCTTTTGTGGCAGCCTCTCCGAACATAAACAGGAGGATTGTAAACAGGTTCTTCAATCCTTCCGGCATATGTTCTCTCTAACACCCAGTTAGACCGATTGGTGCACCCATGAGGTCGACACTGGTGACAGCTTGCCCGTGAAGAGTAAAATCTACCGGCAGCCAGATCACGTTAGAGACTGCATCAAGAACGAAGTGCAGAAAATGTTGGAGCTGGGAGTCATTGAACCCTCGGACAGCCCCTGGGCTAGTCCCGTAGTTCTAGTCCCGAAACCTCACACCCCGGGCGGTAAGAAAGAGATGAGGTTCTGCGTAGACTACCGGGGTCTCAATGCAGTCACTAAGACTGATGCCCACCCAATACCAAGGGCAGACGAGCTTATCGATAGATTGGCTTCGGCCAACTACTTAAGTACGTTTGACCTGACCGCTGGGTATTGGCAAATCAGGTTAGCTGAGGACGCCAAGCCCAAGACCGCATTTTCTACCCCTGGTGGGCACTACCAGTTTGTGGTGATGCCCTTTGGTTTGAAAAATGCACCTGCCACCTTCCAACGGTTGGTGAATCACGTTCTCACTGGGCTGGACGACTTCTGTGCGGCGTATCTTGACGATATTGCTGTCTTTAGCTCCACCTGGGAGGATCACCTGGTCCACCTGCGGAAAGTGTTAGAGGCTCTGCAAGCGGCAGGTCTCACTATCAAGGCTACCAAGTGCCAGATAGGGCAGACACAGGTTGTATACTTGGGCCACCTCGTCGGGGGAGGTCAAGTTCAGCCACTGGAGAGCAAGATACAGTCAATCAGGGACTGGGCTCCTCCAACCACCCAGACTCAGGTTCGAGCTTTCTTGGGCCTGACTGGTTACTACCGGAAGTTCGTCAGAAATTACGGATCGATTGTGACTCCGCTCAATGGACTGACGAGTAAGAAAATGCCAAAAAAGGTTCAGTGGACAGCGAGCTGTCAAAAAGCATTCGATGACCTAAAACAGGCCATGTGCACGGCACCTATCCTCAAGAGTCCAGACTACTCCAAACCATTCATTGTCCAAACAGATGCTTCTGAGTTGGGTGTGGGAGCTGTTCTATCTCAACTGAATTTTGATGGTAATGACCAGCCCATTGCTTTTATACGCAGACGACTGACCCCCAGAGAGAAAAATTGGTCAGCTATAGAGAGGGAGGCCTTCGCTGTGGTGTGGGCCCTGAAGAAACTGAGGCCGTACTTATTTGGCACTCATTTCAAAATTCAGACCGACCATAAGCCCCTCTTATGGCTAAATCAGATGAAGGGTGAAAACCCCAAACTGCTTAGGTGGTCCATTTCCCTACAGGGGATGGACTTCACAGTGGAGCATAGACCTGGCACTGATCATGGCAATGCAGATGGGCTCTCCAGGTATTTCCACTTAGAACAAGAAGACTCACCTGGTCAAGGTTAGTTTATTGTCCCAACGTTTGGGGGGGGTCATGTAGGAGAGTAGGGTCTGCAATCCTATGATCACCCGGACTTTTTGCTTTTGTTTCACTGGTTTACGACTTTCTCGGGCTGTGTGCCTGCTAATCAGACCCACAGCCTAGCTGTTCTCTCTCTAAATTGATACGTGTACCTTAGGTGCATTACCCAATTGGAACTGGGCCACCCTGTCAGACCCTGTAACTCAGGGCATCGGTGTACCCAGGGCCTACCAGGGGCTGAAGCATGTATTATGCCACCCCTGGATGGCCATCTAAATCTGACACAACTGGCTGCACGACAGCTGGGGCAACGTAGCGTACCCGCTCGTTGCTTTAGGTATAGTAGCCCTATATCTAACCACACAATGGACACCCGAGTTCCTATCAGACACTCCTATGGCAGGCCTTGACAATCCTGAAGGCAGAGTGCTTGGAATCGTGTGAATTGGGTTCTGGCCCGAGCCGAGCCCGGTTGCAGCTGGCGGAACCAAGACCCAATGGCTGTTCCATGATAACGCGTGCCATATCGGTAACTTCGGTATTGCGTTATCAAGACATGTCGAGTAAGGTGTCATACGAATCGGGATGCTACCCCCTCACCAATTCTGGCGACGAGGTTAGCATTCCGCCCTTCTAGAGGGACACGACATGTATGTAACTGTGAACCCCGGTTAAAGTTAACTAAAGCCTCAGCTCCACAAAATGGATGCTGCCACCACAGACACGAGTCTGACAACCTGCTGCTGGGAGTCCTTCCAAGCGAGGAGAGCTTGGACAAAGGGTTTCCTGTCAAGGGCGGTGTTCGCACCGTCCCAGACAGGGTTTGTGTATTCTGGGTAGGTAGGGCTTTGCGAGAAGGTGACTGCGGAGTGGCACCACGGTGCTCACTAAGCATCTGCCGGTCAGAACCAGTTCCAGGGGCGCCAGCCCCTGACCTGGGGACAGTCCGGCAGGGGAGAGGGGTGTAACTACCCCCCTTCCTGGTCCCACCCTTAGGGCAGGACCTAGTCATGTACCCACCCCTTTCTTCAGGATAAAGGCCGGAGCGGGGACCCTTCCAAATTAGATCATCTTTGAATCAAGAATACTTTCTACGAAAGGACTTCGAGACTCTTCTCAAGATTTCTCCCTTGTGGCTAAGGAGTAGTCACCCTGCACCAGCGGGCACCATCTAAGAACTCTGCGGTTTGCTGCAAGTCCTTCCTCAAGGAATCCGACAGCCCAGCTCGACGAGAACCGGCTTCCCTGGCACCTCTGACCTCTACCCACGTCATCAGCCCAGCTGTGATCTGTGGGTGCGACGAGACCTCGAGGGACCGGCCATCAACAAAACCTGCACGCTTTCTTAATCAGCACGACCATCGAAGCAATTCTCTGGTGAGTGCTCTGGGGTCCGAGAAACCCCGACCCTGAGCCGCTCCAGCACCGAAGTGCAGTCTCCCAGCATCTCCACGATCTGCGTGGGGCCCTTCTGCTCGCTGCTCAGTACGTTGTCTGGTCACTAGCCGCTGGCTTGTGCCCTTCTTTGACGACACCCGACAACCAACGCTGCTGGTCTGGTTGCTCCAGACTGGCCTTTTTCCCATCTTTGAGAGGAGCACCCCGGACCCTCCCGGTCCACTCAAGACGCCATTTTAGGCCCACCACGTGGCCCTGAAATCTGCCAAGGCTTGTTGCCCCAATCCTGGGCCCAGCGACGCCGACAGCATCAACCTTCGTGGGACAGCTCGCACCTCCATCCTGGTCGCCGACAACGCCTCCTGGTCCGTGAGACTGCAGAGCCTAGCGTCGCCCACTCACCTAGTCGAGGTGACGGCCAACCGGTGCCTTCCTGGTACCCTCTGACTACTGGCTAGTAGTACGAACTTGGTCCCCTCTGCTTTCAGGTATCAACGATCTCTGATCCAGGCTTGGATCTCTACGAACTATTCAGCACTGGTCGCCGGCCAGCAACTCCTTTTCTTCCGGCTCCTGGCTCGTCAGCGAAGACCCCGACGCCTGTAAGACTTGTGCAGCCGCAGCCCTCGTGGCTAGGTAACTTCGGCATTTCGGTGCCTGCATAGCCTCCTTACTCTAGGGTCCCGAGTCCCTCGCTTCCGACTTGCCTTATCGGGTCCGCCCGAGACCACTAAACTTCCCGGGTCCCCGGACACTTGTTTAAATTGTGCACTTGAAGTATTCTCCTAAGAGGTTTTGGTTTGTGCTTAGTACCCTGTCCTCATAAAGAGTCCAGGGCTGTTGTGATTCTTAATAAATATTCTGTTTATTTTCATAACACTTGTGTGGTGTCCTTTCACTTGGGGTTCAAGGGGTATGTGATGGTATAACAGCTGGCTTAACACGCCCTCTAGAGTTTAGCCCGAAGACTGCTCGTATCCACACTACTAGGATAGCTGGTCTAAGGTTGACTTACAACCAATCACCATAAGGGTCGTTGGAACGATACATAGCGGTCGCTAGAATAGCGAACGTTGCATATCGGGCCAACTTCTCACACTGGACACATGTGAAATAGGAAAATCGAAACGATAATCCAAATGCCGTGCATAAGGTCGCAAGCGGCAGGGTGCCATAGTAATCAAGCATCCGGTTGCGAAACAGTGTCAGAAGGAGTTGAGCGGCTTCTTGCGCAGGACGGGCATCCATGTTTTAGGAAGCAAAATAATATCAAAATGCCTGCAGCCAAAGCCAGCAAAACAGGGAATCCGCCAAACAAACTCGAAAATATAGAATGGAAGAAAGCGGGGATGACACCAAAAATCTTTTCGAATGTAGTCACGAGACCACTGCTAACTAATTTAAAAAAATGAGCTAAGCCAGACGTGGAGGAGGCATTAAAGATTTGATGAACTATTTCGCAGAAATGACAAGGCAAGTCAGTATTTAAAAGTGCCTGCACCTCTGTGCGTGTGTTAGCTATGTGAAGGACATAAGTTTCACGGGCCGAGCTCAGGGCCACTTCCTTTTGAGACAAAAGAGCTCTTATTCTACTCATACCATTGAACTCCGCTTTCAAGGTTGAGATGCGCGGCCAGATGGAAACATCTGAATTCTCATGTGTGGGAGGATATAGCACATTTTTGCAACACACCACACGTTCTGATACAGTAACCACATAAGCGATACCGACCATTAACCCACAACACTCTTCGTTATTCAAAAGCAAATAACTACCATTTGTCAATAATGTAAATGTGGGCACTATTGCTGGAACCGGCGTGCCTTTCAAAACACAGGCTAAATTAGGCTGGTCCTGATTACAAGAACCATGCAACTGGATGTATCTGCATATTAACTCCTTCGACGCTCATGACGAGCTCAGCTCGTCATGATATAACTTCTCATACACTCACGACGAGCTGAGCTCGTCATGAACAATGGGAAACCCAAAAGCTCAGCACAGGAGGAAAATAACACTAGCATCGATGGTGTTAATGAACGGTCAGGGGACTGTGTGCATTCTTCACCATTAAGATTCACTTCCTTTCCATCTTTCAGACATCTGTATGTGTATGGTAGAGACCATGCCTCATGGAGGAATGCACTGCCTAGTGGTTCATATCGCCCTATTGCAATATACCGCATACAATTAGTAAATTTGTACAAAGCAAATGGTAACGTAATTAATCCATGGATAATCCATGTTGCAGCAGCGGCTTCAGCTACAGAAAAGGGTAAAGATTCTAACTTTTCAATATGTAACATAGAGAATGATGCATCTCGCATTGAAAGCATGCGCCGCTTGTCAGTCAAATTAAATGGGGTAAAGAGGGAGGACACGTTCATGTAACTCCAGGGCACACGGCCCGCCTTAAGAGTCTGTAGTGTCCATGCAAACTGCATTACAGAACGCAATTGATTTTGACCATGGTATAATACAGACACCGCATCATTCACAATGTCAACTACAGAAGAAACAATATTATTCAACGTGTAAATTCGGGAAGAAAGCATGTTAATACTGTTATCGACAACTGCAAGCACTTTTTCCAAATTTGCTTGGTCAATCGCCCTTAGGCGCTTAGCAGCCTCAATTTGTGAAAATTTCCAAATTTCATTGTAAACCGCATAAATCCACCGTTTAGATCAACCATTAGCCGGGCCTTTTATAAAATCATTTAAATCCACATTATCATTTAACTGGGATCGATGTAGTTTAACTGCAGCTAACGTGGAATGTTGCAACCAATTCTGACACAGTTTCCCCACAAAGTAAGTTGTGACAGTATAATCAGTTTCAAAACGGGGATCAGGCCTGACTTGTGTAAACCCTTCAGTCAAACCCAGAAAACGACGTTGGCAAGAATCAACACTTCTATGCCACATCAGCCAACCCTTTGGATCCAAACTGGATAAATTAAAGGATGAATTATGCAATAGAGTTTGTAACTCACGAATGGACAATTCAGTATAATTACCCCAACCTGAATATTCTTCCAATTCGGGGATAATTGGTGTATTTAATTTTTTAGAAGTAGCCAATCCAAAGCATGTTGTTTGGGAAATAGTAGAATTTTGAAACAACATGTGATTCGGGATGAGACATGCACGGTGCAAAGCCTCAGTGCCTTGTACCTGCCAATCTTTGGTACCCCAAGCCGATTTAAGGTCAATTGTTCCCTACCATAGCTCGTAACCATCAACAGCTAACTTGTCTAGAAAGGACTTCGAATACAGCAATTTTGTATCGGTAAGTCTAACTTTGGACATGGACTTTTGTGTCATTTTGAAATAAAATGACTCAGGATTTGATTGATTAAAGTCTGTAAAATAAGTGTATTTCTTCAGAAATGAACTGGAGCTGCCTCTCAATGGAGCTGGGCAATGTTCCCACTGTGTGTAATTTACAGCAACCCTTCTGGAATTTGTTTTATGCAGAAAATGATTACCATAATGTTGAAAGCAAAACAAATCACCATAATTAACAGAATCTAAGTATAAATCCACAGCATCAAAGGCAGCATAGTATTTCAAATCAGAGAATAATGCTTCTACGGCCTGAATATCCCAATCATCTAAACGTATATTTTGTTTTACCACATCCCCCATGTTTACTCTAAGCACATTCAGAACATTAATAACTTCAGTGGGGCCATGTATTTGAAACCTAACCGCATCCCACACAATCCCATCAAGAACAGGACAAGAACTGGATTCAAATCTCTTTTCAGTCTGTGTGCTGAATGTGAAGAGGAAGGAGGGGCCAATGTTCCATTAAGGTACCGAATTCCTGTTCTTTCTTTGACATAGTGGCCATCGATCAGACGGAAAAAATAAAACACAAAACCAATTGACATAAAAAGATAAACTGAAAATAGAATCATCCAAATGTATGTCCAAGGGGGAACCAAAAAATGTTTTTTAAATAAAGTGGCATATAATGCTATATTTGAGGGTTTCTTTGAATGTACTGAAATAGAGTCAAAAGAGAATCTGGATTGTGTGGCCAAACGTGTCTGCAAATCCGGCATTGATAAATCAGTTGGATATGTGTAGTTCAGCTCATCAGTGTCATTAACAGGAAAAGTATTTAATAAAGTACTGGAAATAACAGGCATCTCGACGGACACCTCTGGCTCAGCACCAGAAGTAATGGCCAACACAGAATGCCTCACCATGGAAGGACAGGATACTGCCGGTGTCATACTATGAAGAATCGGCCACCCTGTGTATCTTGACATTGTCAATTGAGATAAATCTGTTTTCCTTACGACCTGGAAGTGGTGGTAATATGACTGTTCTCGTGCCCTTCACTCCAAGAACTCGAACCGGTGCACGATATGAAGGACCAAACTCTTTCTTGTTATCGATCTTCTCCCGAACCAGTTCTCCAACTTGGGGTAGCTAGCCAACTACCGGGATCTGCAACGCATCATCCGATGTGGAGGGCAAATGTTCCTTAGCTAGACTGTCTCTGGTCTTTTGTAGATCCTGTAAAACATTGCAATGTTCATCTACGTCAAAGGCCGCAGCCTGGGCCTTGCAGTCTAGACCGTCGAGGTCAGGGACATACATCTTGATACCAAAGAGCATTTCGTATGGGGTCCGCCCACCCAGAGACCTTCTAGGGAGATTATTAAGCGCACGCTGCATGCCATTGAGATGGGCCAACCAGTTTGTGCCAGTGCCTATAACTCGAGCTGTCAAAGATTGCTTTAAGTCACGGTTCATTCGTTCCACTACACTGTTACCCTCAGGTCTGTATGGAGACGAAAACTTGACTTGGACCCCCAACGAAACCATATCATCCTTATATGCTTTAGAGGCGAAAGCCGGACCCTGATCCGAATGGAAGGTACCACAGGCAAAAATCCCTACAAAGACACGCAAATCCTTAATGACAGTCCGTGAATCAGCGCTACGATGGGGCCATACCCACACAAAGCGTGTGCATGAATCAACTGCTACTAAGATGTACTTATACGCAGTATCAGAAGAAAAAGGACCGCAGTGATCTAAATAAACACATCCTAGTGGTTTATTAGAAATGTACAACTGTGTCTGAGGCGGACGCGCAGCAGTTGAAGGTTTAATCTGCTGGCAAATGTCACACTGAAGGACATAATCGCGCATCTGTTTGTACAGTCCCCGCCACCAGAACCTCTGTTGTAGCTGAGTTACAGTGGCCGAGACGCCCGCATGAGCAGACGCCACACCTTCATGAGCCGCTGTAATCAAAGTAGCTCTGCGATCCGAGTTGGGAATTAAACGTTCACCAACATCAGGAATTTTCACATAAGGAACCTTATCGGGACTTAAGTGGTATGTGTACTTCGAAGGGAACCCCGCAGGATATTTACCTCCCTTCTCAGTGGCCGCAACAGCCGCCAAGATGTCATCATCTATCTTACTTTTGGGCCGTGTAACTGCTGCAACCAAGTATTTTGATACTGCTGACTTCGCCGCTTCATCAGCAAGCGAATTACCGACAGCGTGGACTCCCACACGCTGATGGCCAAGAGTATGAATCACAAACACGAGTGGTAACTTTTCCTTAAGTTTTGCCACTCGGACCCAGATCATTTTATGTTTTATCGTGCTACCTTTGGAATCACGAAATTCATTCTGAATCCAAAAGAACAAGTTTTCATTGTAAGACTGGACACAGTAGTAAGAATCACTTACGATTAAAGTCGTCACACAAGGATCGGCGTACTCCAATGCAAGCATCAGAGCACGAAGTTCTGCTAATTGTGCGGTGCAGTCCCCAAGTGTCTGCGTGTGCACGACACTGGACTTGAACTCATTGTTCACCATGGCACCTACCACAATGGCGCATGCGGAAACGTAGGCATGTTTAGAGCCATGAGCAACCTGTGCCGTACCATCAGTGTAAATGATGCAATGGAAATCCTCCAACAGCCGCATTGCTAAAGGAGCAGGATGAACGAATTCCTACTGTAAGTACTCCTGCGAGCGTAAAGTGGCGTCAAAAATAAACGTGATCTCTAGGGATGTCAAGGACGTAGCCCATTGAATCCACCGAGGGTGCAAAGCTTTGGAATTTGGTACACTGGCTTTCGTAACTGACTCCAAGGCAGGACACGGGGTAACAACCAACATGCGTTTTCACTGTGACAGGGCACGTTCCTTGAGAATTGCCATCTGCACAGCCGTCAAAACTTTTTCCACAGTGGAAAATCGCATTTCAGCCGAAGTGTACAAGTGTGACTTGTAAGAAATAGGTACTGTATCTCCTTCATTAAAAGTTAGGTACGTGAAACCTACCGTCCCAGGGACAATTCTTATCACCAGGTTGGTCTGGTTATCACAAGTCTGTAAATATTCAGAAGCGAGCAAATCAGCTTGCAGAGACTGCAGAATAGCTGAATGCTCAGGCAGCCAGCATGATTTGGAAAAAGATGGTTGTATCAAAGCATACAAAGGCTTTATACGCTGGGCATATTCTGGAATGTATGTTCTTCCGAAATTCAAAAAGCCCAGTAAAGACTGTAATTTTTTCAGTGTTGTCGGAGAGCGCAACTGCGCGCATTTCTCCAGGAAGTGAGGAGCCAAACCTTTTCCTTCATTGTTAAGTTCATAGCCTAGAAACAACACTGTATACTCTGCAATGTGCGATTTTGCAAAGTTAAACTTGTAACCCATGTCTGCAAAGTTACAAATAATACTGTTCACTCGACACAGATGCTCCCAAAGTTCGTCGTCTGTGAGATAGATGTCATCCACATAAGAACAAGCATCTGGGTCGACCCTCTCCAACAGAGACTATGCGGGCGGAAAACACTCCAGGACTATTCTTATAGCCCATTGGTAGACGCCGAAACATTTTTTGCACACCGCCGCATGTGAAGGAGGTCCATTGGGAACTTAGACCATCCAATCTATGGGCATAAAAACCATTGGAAATGTCAAGCGTGGTTTTGAACCGCTTACGCACAAGACTATTCACAAGGGCAGAGCCGTGGGTGTTCTGTACTGCACAGTTACGGCAATGCGAGTTCAAATGCCGGTAATCCAAAACCAAACGATATGAGCCGTCCGGCTTGTTCACAGTAAAGAGGAGGTAATTCATCGGTGACACACATGTTTCAATCACACCTTGATATTCTAATTGTTCAAGGATTGCCGCGACTGAAGCTTTGGCTTCACGTCGTATGGGATATTGAGGTTGAGGCTGCAGCTGAGACCGTAAAGGAATCTCGTGGTTTGGGGACAATTTATCCCAGCCACATTGATTGCGGTACACAGCCGGTGCAAGCGCCAGAGCCCACTCTTCTGCAAAGTGCAGCGCTTCCACTCTCGAAACAGTGTTCGCGAAACTGGGGAGGATTACCTCCTCCGCTCTTGGAGCTGCGAGAACAAAAGGTAGGGGCCAGTCAGCCTCCGAAAGCAAAATGTCATACGTAGATTAAAGATTTTCCCAAAATACCCCTTTTATGGTACACTGTATGTCACCCTCTATCAACAGGACAATTTCAAAAAGTCTATCAGGGGGAGCAACTCGTGTATCAGCTGTTTCAATTACAACATAAGTATCAGTCGCTGTCACCTTCAGTAGTGGACGGAGGGCCTCTCTCACTATGGTAATCTCCGCCGCGCTGCCCAGCAAGGTCAGAGCCCACATCAGATTCCGAAGCCGCGTTCTCACAATCTGGGGCATATCCATGCGCCGTTAAGGCAGCGACTTTCTTCTTGGAAAACTGTGGTCTCTGGGGCGTAGAGCCCTCCTGCTTGTCTGCACCGTTGCGCGGGCGGGGCTGGTCACGTCCTTGCTGGCCACCCCGGCCCCTGCCGCCCCCTCCACCACCGGTTGACGGGGCCGATGGGTCCTGAAAGGAACGAGGAGAGCGTTGTTCAGAAGCCTGAAAACGATCAGGAGATTTAATCATCGCGCGGTCGCGCAAATCATAAACACGTTCCGACTGCGCAGGCAACGGAGACGCAGGGCGAGATGTCTGAGCCTGTTGTTGTTGCTTACCCTGTTTCTGTTTTTTAGGCCAATTTAGTTTTTATTGGGATTAGGCTGAACCGCCGCTACCGAAGATTGTCCCTGGGGCTGCTTTTTCTCTTTATCAGAAAAAGGCTTAAGACCCTTGGCATTGCGGCCAACCGTTTTATAAGCCGCCACAATTATCTTCGCTAACTGTTGGGGTTTCTCGGGATCGGGAATCGCCTTTAACGCGTTAGCCACCTGAAAGTTCACTGCATCCCCCTTAACATTCGCAAGGACCAGATCGCAAACCACATCAAAGGTACCACACAGGCACATACCCAATTCAACCGCAGACTCCGGCCCGTGATCATCTTGAACACGTTTAAGGACCGTAGACCGATTGGACACAGACGGGGTGCCATAGCACCTCGAATATACCGCTGCAAAAGTCTTACCCCAGGTCTCACAGTCAACAAGCTCAGGGGCTAAATCGGCAAACTAAGCGTTAGAATCCGGTGCTTTCACCAGGAGTCGTATTAGGAAACACAGCCCTCAGCTGGTCAAATTTCTCGGCAAGCCAGAAAGGAAAATCATCCTTATCCTGGGGCTTCTTGCCCATTACGGAATTCACCATGACAGGACTGATTTTCAAACCAGCTTGCCCTGCCGGAAGGGCTGCACCTCTAGGGGCTGCCCCTTGAACATTACGACTTGTGTAATGTACAAGGGCTCTAATCACGGCAATAGCGACTACATGAAGTCGCCTAAGTTCACCCACGTAACAATTACCGTGATTAGGGTGAGGAGTAAATCCAGCCAAAGCGGGCCAATTTGCGCCCGGAATGGACAAAGGACCTAATCTCGGAGCGGTCAAAGAGTGGGGTAGGGCGCCACCAAACCAAACTCCATGCTGCCAAACATCGATAGGTACTTCCTGTGCTCTGTATGGAGCATATTCAGCAGGTACAGGAGATGCAGTGTACGAGTGGAACACACCAGAATTTGCGTCCACCGCCGGAAATGTCAACCACGAATAAAACAGTTCAAATGGGTAAGCATGTTCCGCACTCACCACCAAAACCACAGCCAAGCCTGTCAAAGGAACATCATAAGCCCGCAAATGATCACGCACCGCAATGCGACTATGCAGCGGGATGTCCACGGCTTGTGCCATGACAGCACAGGAAAGAGAAACAACAAAGCAAACTTTGTAGCACAACTGGGTTGTAATTCAAAGAAACCGTTTCATATAGATTCAAGCTTGAAAAGACCTATTTTAAAAATAGGTAGGTTTTTCCGACACTACCGCTTACCGGAAACGGCAATGAAGGGGTTAAGATTTGAATGATATACTACTCGAGTGTCATAATATAAGACCACCAACGTATGGGCGTCATGTAGCAGGGATTCCGTTCTCTTACAGAACTGTGCATAGAGATCCGGAACCTCAGTGAATTAGGGTGACCCAAAACTCACCTCAGTATCCAAAATCCCCTTACCGAGCTAGCTACAGTGTCTCATTGGTCATAACAATCTCCCAATGACTTAGACAAACCAGAACATGAACTTAGGTTACCTCAGGTATCGTGGAACCCATGAACACTCTTTCGCTCTATAATCATTTCAAACCAGAACGTGGAGTAAAAGAGGACACGTGCACTTTTGAAATATTTATTATTCAATGCAAGGTTCTCAAACGCAGTATCTTATATAATACAAGAAGACATATTATAAGAATCAGAGTTATCAGCATAGTCACTAGTCCATAATAAGCAAACGGTGATAGCATATTATAATGCAAAAATCAATAGAAATTTATATCACCTATTTCTCGCACTCCCTATTTAGCATACTATATTATATCTAAGAAGGTCTCATTTGGGTTTTAGCAGGGCGGGCCCATACCTCTAAATGTCAGGAGGAGAGGATCACATCATCTGCTACCAGCTCTCTGCATGCGACGCACCATCAAGTGTGTTTTTGCATTCTCAGTAACTCTATCTTAAACCCGCTTAGAGCCCAATGTTGGCAGAAACTGTATTTGTGTTATGTCTAGTGGTGCGAGGATCAGACCTCCCAGCAACTTTGTGTTAGGTTATTCTTAGAGGGTTCAGAACTCACTGTTCGGACAGTGTACCAAGCACGACTGATATCAGAGTAATAACATATTATTCTTAAATAAATCACATCTTTCGTCTAGGTTGAAAGCTACAATAACAATTATGTGTCGTGTGCAAACTGAAGCCAAAGGAAAATATGTTGTTTAAACACTTAATAAACTCATGCTAACTTAACACAGTATATAGAAAAGCAGCATCTATATGAAAACAAATTATTCGATTCTTGCACATGGTAAATAATATACTAAAAGTGCCTTGTCTGTCCTTTCTCTTGTATGCATCTGGTGTTTCACATTGGACTTTTGCATTATGAAGCCAGGAAGATGGTAACAGATCACGTTTAAGGTGATATTACTTCTTTTTTATCATTAGCAGTAGCATTAATGGTCCTGAAGAAGCAGCAGGAGACCACCTGGCTCCGTTCGTCTGCAGAAACATGTCGACCTAAGATACTTCCTAGTAGTTATTTGTTACACTACTACCTGCACTGTTTTTATTGACTTTGGGATTGAATGGGGTACAGAATAAATGTTTTTTTCCCCTGTCACTACCCAATCTTAACATAATCTTGCTTTACTGTTCACCGATTCACCTTCACACTTTCCTTTTTTTGCACTGCTATTCAGTCATCTACAGACACTCTTACCTTCCCTCACGATACGTGTGGTATAGATTAGGCCTATAACATCTGCCTATCTATTGTGGATACTCGACCTTCTAAATATGAGGGTCTCCAGATGATGAAGGGCGGTCTCGTTAGTTGACTGATGGGAACTTGCATATTTGGATGAGTTTCCACAGTTAAGATTTTCTTTGACACACACAGATACATGCTTTAGTTAGTTGGTTGACTTACTGCTATTTTTTGTTGGTGTAGTACTGGGAACCAAGCCTGAGCCCTCCAAAGAGGAGTGATCAGAATCAGCTCTGACTGATAACGTTGTGTGCAAGCCAAGACCCTGTGAATCATCATAAACGGGGAAAAAGCGTAACACAGGGGCGGTGGCCAGGTCTGCAGAAATGCATCCGTGGCCAGGGCTTCCGGGTCCGGTCTCCAGCTGTAAAACAGGGGAAGCGGAGTGTTGAGACGAGAGACAAACAGGTCGATCTGACACTGGCCCCAAACACGGAGGAGAGAACGGTATATGCGAGGATGAAGCCTCCAATCGCTGAAGTCTCGAAGGTGGCGTGAGTTCCAGTCCGCAATCAGATTGTTGCGACCAGGAAGGTACTCGGCAATAACAGTGATTTCCCTCTGGAGACAAAAATGCCAGAAATCCTTGCCGATCTCCGCCAAAATCCTGGACTTCGTTCCGCCCAGTTTGTTGACATAGCGAACCGCCGAAACATTTTCCATGCGGAGAAGAATGCAACAATTGGACTGGCGAGGAGAAAGATAACAGATCGCAAAGGACCCCGCAAGGAGTTCCAGGCAATTTATATGGAGAGACAACTCCTGTTGAGCCCACCGACCCCCCGTCGACAACGGTCTCGCACCGGGCTCCCCAGCCCCACAGGCTGGCATCGAACTTTATCACCACCTCCGGAGACGGTCTGAACAGGGCTCGCCCATTCCAGGCATCCATGTGGTCCAACCACCACTGCATCTCCCACCTCCCTTCCTCTGAAAGAGGAACCAGATCTGAATAGCGAAGGCCTTTCTGGAGATGAAGGATCTTCAAACGTGCCCGGTAGTGTAGAGGGCCTGGGAAAATTGCCTGAATCGAGTATGGCAACAGACCGACTACTCGAGCTATAGATCTCAACGATACAAGCGGTCTGGAGAGAACAGAACTAAACTCTCTCTTGATGTAGCGAATCTTTTGATTGGGCAAAAGTAGAAAAGAAAGGGAATTGACTTGGAAGCCCAGAAAATCCATCACCTGAGAAGGAAGGAAGACAGACTTCTGAGGATTCACCAGAAATCCCAGAGACTGTAAGAGAGTAACAGACCACTCTAGATGCATCATGAGTGTGCGAGAACAATCCGCCATGATCAGAATGTCATCCAGATATATAATTAGACGAACTCCCGAGCCTGCAAAGATTCCACGACGGGCCTCAGAAACTTCGTGAAGCACCAAGGTGCTGACAAGAGGCTGAACGAGAGAACTTTGTACTCGTACCAACTCCCCTGCCACTGGAACTACAGGAACCGACGATGCGGGCTGTAAATTCGAATTGACAAATACGCATCTTTGAGATCGAGACGGACCATCCAGTCCCCTTTTCGAAGCAGATCTCTCAACAGGTGGATGCCTTCCATCTTGAAATAGCGATAAACCACCCCTCTGTTGAAATTCTTCAGATTCAGCACTAATCTGGACCCGCCCCCTTTCTTCTGAACCAGAAAAACTGTGCTCACAAACCCTTTGGGATGGCGGGAAGTTCGAAGAATCGCTCCTTTGTCCAGAAGGGAATCTATCTCTGCCGAAATGAACTTTTGATCTTGAAGGGAGAAAACTAATGGGGTGGGAGGGTGAGATTGATCTTGTAACCTTGAACAGTTTCCAGCACCCATGCATCGTTGGAGATCAGACGCCAATTGTGCAGAAAAAACTGGATCCTGCCCCCCAATACAACTTCCGAAGCTGGAATCAACCTCACCTGAAGTGTTGGAATTGTTATGTCCTCCCTGATTGTCGCTGAATCTTCCTTTCTTATACTGACCTCTCCCTTTGAGAGAGGGGTAGAAATTTGAACGGTTGTTGTAACCGGAATCCTGTCCTACGCCTCTTTGGGACTGGAATCCCGCTGGGAATTCTGTTGAGATCCCCGGCCGAACGAGCGTCCCCTGTGTCGTCCGGCCCTGGCAAAAACCGGTCGAAAGGCTCTTCGCAGAGAAGCTTGAGCCTTATCGAGCCCACTAAAGGTAGCCACAAACTTTGTAAGTTCCTTCAGGAAAGGATGGCCAAAAAGAAGTCCCTGAGCCAATGGTCGGACTCGGATGAAGACAGTTCAGCCAACTTTGGTCCAACTTCTGAAGGATGGAGCGGCGACGCTCACATGAAATCGCAAAATTGGCATTACCCAATTGACAAATGGCTCGTTGGGCCCACTTGATCAAGTCATCTGGATCTACAAGACCTGAAGATTCCTTGACCTGAAAACCTAGGTCCAAGATCTTAGTAAGAGGACCCAATAAATCCAGCAATTTATCCTGGCAGGAACGCCATGCTCGGTCAATTCCTTTCTTCAGGTCCTTAGCATACTTTTTAAGGTATGTGACCATGGTAGGGTCAACCTCCGGGGTGTCAGCCAAATTGTCGGCCAGATCAGGACGAGGGCACTCAGACCTTAGACGAGCCCTGACATCTTCTTCAAAGGGCCGGCGAATATGTGCCTGAACATATTCCGCGACAGCCGGGGACGATAGCCATGAAGAAGAGTTTGGATGAATGATGCCCGAAGGCTCAAAAGTGAGAAGGGAAGGATGCGTGGGAGCATCAACATAATGCTCCTTACGAGCCTTTTCGGCGAGTGGAGGACCAACCTGATCCGAGGTTGAAGAGGAATGTGTATCATCAGAGTCAGTATCATGAAACTGGGACGTGGAAGACCCCACTGAGGACTTGGCAGATGACTGCTCAGAAGACAAGGATCTCACCAACGTTTGAAAATCCAACTTACTCCTTGATCCAGAGCCTCAACCAAATCCTGCTCCATAGAGCCAGAGGTGTTATCCTCATAGTAATAGTCATCCTCCTCATAATAGTCTGCCATAGTTACACACAAAATGCAACAATAATGCCCACAGAGGAGACTGAAACCAAAGTGGCCAAAGGCACAATGCAGGGGAGTGGCCAAACCCAAAGCAAGTCAAATACACAGACAGAACCTGTGAAGAAAGTTAAATTCAAATGTGGAGGGAGGGCTTGCTTATAATAGCCACTCTAGGCAAAGCCTATGAAGATAATACAGCCCAAACGCAATATTTTCGTAGTCTGGGCGTAAGTTGGGGCAAGCTGCAGGCTGTGGTCTTAAAGAGGCGAAAACGCCGTTCAAATCCGTGCTCCGGTGCAGGTAGAAACGCGAAAACACCGGGAAATGGCCGCCGGACATGCGCGGAACGGCCGCCTGTCAGTCCAAAGAAGAGAAGCTCACGCACACCGCACGTGAGCTACTCTGCCCCCAAACTACCGCTCCACAACAAATAAGGGTGCGGGCGCGTAGCGTGAAGTAGTGAAGAAGTGAAGTAGTGTGGCTCACCGGTTAGAGGCGGCAGACCCGAGAGCAGAGGACGGCCCGGGACCAGGGTTCGATTCCCGACGCGGCAGGTTTCTGGACCAGGGTCAGCGGACTCGATAATTCTCTCGCCTCGGTGCCCACTCTGATCAGCGATCACACTCGGCAACTCTGGGCATTAGCTTGCCTCATCTTCACTAACGGCCCCACCAGACCGCCGGGGATGCCTGGTCTCACCCTGGAGATACCCACTAAGGGACCATCTCTCAGGGAAGCCAGGAAGGGTTTCGCAGCGGTCGAAGCGCGGAGATACTCCTCCGGGAGTCGATCCTAGCGCTATATAAACCTGCAATTAATTAATAGCGCCTGAACCAAGGAGGCAGCGCGCGCTCCCAGACAAGCTTCCCGAAAGCGAAGCGACCCGCAAACACAAAAACAAACAAAGCGGCAGAATTAAGGATAAACAGAGCGCCGGTCGAGGGCTAACACAGAGCGCTGGAACGCATCAATCACAGCAAGGACAAAAAATTGTATGAAAACCATGCAGTAATAACATTGAATATCAATATATAAGAAGTGCACATAACTGGCTGCAGAGCAGCAAAGAAAGAGGATTTGGTATTCTCTATGGCACCTTTTATACCAGTGACTCTATGATATGTCATGTGATACCCGGAGGTTCATGGGTATTGTAGTTTTATTTTTTATATACTGTTTTTCTATTGGCTGCTGAGCATTTCTAATAAAGAAATGAGAAAGCATAATCGGAGCCTCCTGTCCTGACATAGAATTGCTCAGGTCCTCGGCAACCACTGGATTAGTTGGATTGTGGCTGATTCAGAGGTTGCTGTCTAACTTTATGACATAACACTAGCCTCAGATGGAAGCCTAAGAGTACATCTATTTGGGTGAAATGCAAACGAAAAAAATAGGAGGCTTTCCTAAAGCCAGTGGTTTAAAGAGAAAATATCGCAAATCTGCTCTGCTGTGTACTGTGGGTTTAACGAGCGATCGAAACTATTACGATGATAAAATTATAAGAACCTTGACGAAACTACAACGGGAAATGTGCCCTTTCATTAAGATAGTGATACTCCTACAATCACTGTAAAACTTTTCAGAGACAGCACGCAATATCAGACACGCTGAAATGAAACCAGACAGCTAATTGTGCATTAGCATGTTTGTGTCCGTGGGAAACAGTTTCCTTCACTTAATTAGCTAACTAGTACATTGCGCATGCGCAGAAAGAATACAGTCCTAATATTGGCCAGCAGGCAAAACTACTGTTCATTAGCGCAGCAATTGAGCATGAAAACACCTAAATCATTATACGAACACAAGCGCTAGAATATTTGGGAACTGCAATCTTCAAAACAGTGCAGGACATCACAGATCCGAAAATATGTGGGGGAATGTTTATAACGTCCCATATATATTGATCAAATCCATATTGTTTTTTGGAAAATTTAGAGTCTTAGCGTTATGGCGGTATCAGTTGTCCCTTTGAGGCAATATTTACTAAATACAGTAATTGGCGCTCTCTGGGTTAGCGGTCTATTTCAGAAGCCTGCGCCCTCATGGAACAGTATTCCTGCCTGACCCTAACATGGTGCCTACCAATAATGTAGCTTCTCCCACACTGATGGCTCCTGTACACAACCAGGCATGCACTGTTGCCATAGCAACTATAAACTTTACACTGTGCGCAGAAACCCTAAAGCTATTCTGCAATAACGAAGACGTATACCAAAGGATACGGATCTGAGCCCAGCACCAGACACCTGTCAACAGACACTGTCCCGAAACTCCATCGTTCTTTGCCCCTAAATGTCCGAAGGCACCCCACCCAATTTAAACCCCATCTCACCGCCTCCCGGGTTTGGGATGCCGTCTTGATCGCCTGATACGAGAGTTCCATTGTGGTCTTCCAGTGTCTGGGGCAGGCAGTGAAAGCAAACAGAAGAGCTGTGCAGGGTTCCTATGGAGCCATAGAAACAGAAGAGGAACAAGTTAGTGCGGTCCCTATCAACCAATCACCACTGTAAACACAAAGGAGGGACTAGGACCAATAGCCAGGGCTACTGGAATTTTGCAGCAGCAGAGTACCAAATTATGCAGAACGGTTGACTAAATCATGTGGCAAGAAAAGGCAAATTATGTGGCACAGTTTGTGATATTTCATTATTTTGTCATTTTTACGCTTGTTGACACTGTCTGGGCATAGGTTTTACCTCATTAGTACCAGTTTAACACTAAAATATAGCAATACGCAACAGAAAGGTGACTAACCAACCTTTGGGAAGGGCTCTCCAATCCTTTGCAACATGTGTCGCTGTTGAAAAGAGACTTCTTCAGGTAGAGTGTTGTGATGTTGTACGTTCACCCCCAATAGAGGACACAGAGATGCCAGGTAATTCTGTCAAGTTCTTTTATTAACTTAGAACTTCGCTATGCAAAAGAGCGCCAAGCGTCTAAGCACGACTGGCTCCGGTCGCTTCTGGCGCGCGATCTCTTTGCGCGCTTTCTCCAGCACCATTGCACATGCGCCAGTGTTCCGCTCTCCATCCGGCGCACTGCGTCATCAGCAATACGCAACAGAAAGGTGACTAACCAACCTTTGGGAAGGGCTCTCCAATCCTTTGCAACATGTGTCGCTGTTGAAAAGAGACTTCTTCAGGTAGAGTGTTGTGATGTTATACGTTCACCCCCAATAGAGGACACAGAGATGCCAGGTAATTCTGTCAAGTTCTTTTATTAACTTAGAACTTCGCTATGCAAAAGAGCGGCAAGCGTCTAAGCACGACTGGCTCCGGTCGCTTCTGGCGCACGATCTCTTCGCGCGCTTTCCCCAGCACCATTGCGCATGCGCCAGTGTTCCGCTCTCCATCCGGCGCACTGCGTCATCACGCTGAGGCGTCGGAAACTAGAGTGCAACACTACATATCTCCTCTTTTCCAACAACACAATAAACATTATAAGTCCTCAAGAACAATAGTCCTTGACTTCAAAGTCTTTGAATCAAGCAGGTCGGACGAGTATCCTCCCAGATCGGGTGCGTCTTACCGGAGTAGATTCTTCCCTGGTTCCTTCGCATGCGGTACTCCCCACCTTCCTCGGTGTCCCGGTCTCTTTCTCAGTGACGGTGGTTTTGTTTGCGGTCACGCTCTCCCTTTCACTTACTCGCACTCTTCATTCTCTACTTGCAATTGTCCTTCCTCTTGACTTTCTCTTCCTGTTAATATCTCTTCAGTCCCACTGGATTGACTCTGGTCTCTTAGGTCTTTCTCTTGACCGGGGGGCCACTGCATGATCCTGTTGATTTTCGCCATGCGGTCTTGGGACCACACTCTGCCATCACTCAGTAGAGCAGCTCTTCCATACACTTCCTCCACTTGCAGGGGTTCGCTGTATTTGCTTTCTCCTTTCCTTCTGAGGATGGCAAGTTTGACTCTCACCCATTCCCCTCTCTCTAGATCGGTGTCTTTAGTATTTCGCCTCCTATTGTAATGATCTGTGTACACTTTTTGGGCTCTTTCCAGGTTGTGTTGTACCACCGCTGGTGACGACTTGCTCGTTATTGTCTTCTCTCTCCAGACAACGTTGTCTCTCATAAAGGGGAGTCTACCCCTCAATATCTGGAAGGGACTGTAACCTATCGAGGTCGGGGTGATTCTGTAGGCCCACAGCATACTCTGTATCTCCACTTCCCAATCTTTGCCCTGCATTATTGCGGCTTGTATGGACCCCATAAGAACACGGTTGAACCGTTCTACTTGTCCGTTGCTCACGGGATGGTACACGGCAGTGTGCTTGGACTTAATCCCGTTCCTCTCCATGTATCTGGACCATTTTTCTGACGTAAATTGTGGCCCGTTGTTACTTAGGATTGTCCTTGGTATTCCTTCACGTAGAAACACAGAGGTGAGGAATTTTAACACCGCATCGGAGTCCATGACCTCCTGTACGTCTACCTCTGGCCACTTGGAATATTTATCTACAACGACGCACAGGTACTTGGCTGTTCCTCTGGTGTCAAGCACTGGTCCCAAGATGTCCACTGCTATGTCTTCCCATGGGTTGCGAGGTTGTTCAAACGTGCCCAAGGCGGGTCTCATTGGTTTCAAGATTTTGTCTGCTCCTTGGCACTGGTCACACCCTCTCACCTGTCTCTCTATTTGAATGTCCATGCCAGGCCACCAATACATTTGTTTCACTCGCATCTTCGTTTCCACGATGCCAAGGTGCCCCTCATGTAGTTGGGTCAACAGCAGTGGGATCAATCAAGTCAAGTCAAGTCAACATTTATATAGCGCGCTACATACCCAGAGGGTCTCAAGGCACTTGAGGGAGGGGGGGAAATTTACTTATCGAATATCCAAGTTTTTAGTTGTTTTCTGAAGGATAGGTGGTTTTGTGTAAGGCGGAGGTGGATGGGAAGGGAATTCCAGGTTTTGGCCCCTAAGTAGGAGAAGGATCTTCCTCCCATGGTGGCTTTGTGGATGCGTGGAACAACTGCGAGGGCTTGATTGGACGATCGCAGCTGGCGGGTGGGGGTATAAAGGATAGGCGTGTGTTGAGGCATTCGGGTCCAAGTTCGTAAAGGGCTTTGTGTGAGCGGGTGAGGAGACGGAACGTTATCCTCTTGTTGACGGGGAGCCAGTGAAGGTCTTTCAGGTGACCGGACATATGATCTTTGCGTGGAATGTCTAATATGAGTCTGGCTGAGGCGTTTTGGATGCGTTGGAGTTTTTTCTGAAATTTGGCAGTGGTTCCTGCGTACAGGGTATTTCCGTAGTCCAGCCGGCTTGTGACCAGTGCGTGGGTGACAGTTTTTCTCGTTTCGGTGGGGATCCAACTGAATGTTTTTTTGAGCATGCGTAGGATGTTGAAGCATGATGATGATACGGCATTGACTTGTCTGGTCATCGAGAGCGAGGAGTCCAGGATGAAGCCCAGGTTACGTGCGTGGTCCCTAGGTACGGGTGCGTTTCACATGGGCCGGTGGCCACCATGAGTCGTCCCAGGCGGAGGGGGATGTACCTAAGATGAGGACTGCTGTGTTGTCCGAGTTCAATTTTAGACGGCTGTTCTTCATCCATTTGGCTACTTCTTTCATCCCTTCATGTAGGTTGGTTTTGGCGGTGTTTGGGTCTTTGGTGAGGGAGTGGATCAACTGTGTGTCATCTGCGTAGGAGATGATGTTGAGGTTGTGTTGGCGCGCGATGGATGCGAGGGGACTCATGTAAACGTTGAAGAGGGTGGGGCTGAGTGAAGATCCTTGTGGTACGCCGCAGATGACTTCTGTGGCCTCTGATCTAAAAGGGGGAAGGCAGACTCTTTGCGTTCTTCCGGCGAGGAACGAGATGATCCAGTCCAATGCTTTTCCTTGAATTCCGACGTTGCCTAGTCGTTGTATGAGGGTGCTATGGCAGACTGTGTCGAAGGCTGCGGAGAGGTCAAGTAGGATGAGGGAGACTGTGTCTCCGTTGTCCAGAAGTGTTCGAATGTCGTCTGTTGCTGCGATGAGGGCGGTCTCGGTGCTGTGTTTGGCTCGGAAGCCGGACTGTGAAGAGTCGAGGGATTTGTTGGTTTCGAGGAAGGCGGCGAGCTGGCTGTTGACTGCTTACTCAATTACTTTGGCAGGGAATGGGAGGAGCGAGATGGGGCGGTAGTTTTTGAGTTCGGTGGGGTCTGCTGTGGGGTTTTAGGTCTCGCCTGTCGATGCGCATGCGCATCGAGCAAGGCGAGAGTATTGGGACTTATCCGCTCTTTATCCACACTGCAAGGAATCGTGGCGATTCCTTGCAGTGCCCGTGACTTTTAAGCTCAATGCGCATGCGCATTGAGCTTAAAAGCGCGTGCACGTCCGTCTTTGTTTACCCGCTCCGCCCCCTCCCCTTCACGCCGTGTCGCATTTCTCCTCCCCCCTCCCCCGTCCGTCTTGTTTGTTTGTTTAATTTAACCCGCTCCGCCCCCTCCCCTTCCCGCCGTGTCGCATTTCTCCTCCCCCCTCCCCTCTCTCGCCGCATGCCGCACTTTAACTTAAAATATGGTGGCACCTTTAGATTTACAAAAAAGCGTGGCGCTTGCTCCCCCGTTCCCCGCCTTGGCTACAGCTGTTTAGGTCACGCTTTATTTTTACAATAGGCGCTCAAAAAACCTAATTCCACGGGGCTGTCCTTATTATCCATCAGCAGCCGTTCTATTTTTACCTTAATCCAAGGCCCGCCCTCCCTGCCGATATCGTGCTCTCCAACAAGGCACCTTCCAAGCAACATGGCAGTAGCTTAAGTCTAGGTCTCCCACAGGCAGGAGGGCTCGAGGTGCACTGCAATCCAGTGCAAGGGGTCACAACCAAGACAAGAGAAGCTTCTTTCACGTGTCGCATTTCTCCTCCCCCCTCCCCTCTCCTCCGTCCGTCTTGTTTGTTTGTTTAATTTAACCCGCTCCGCCCCCTCCCCTTCCCGCCGTGTCGCATTTCTCCTCCCCCCTCCCCTCTCTCGCCGCATGCCGCACTTTAACTTAAAATATGGTGGCACCTTTAGATTTACAAAAAAGCGTGGCGCTTGCTCCCCCGTTCCCCGCCTTGGCTACAGCTGTTTAGGTCACGCTTTATTTTTACAATAGGCGCTCAAAAAACCTAATTCCACGGGGCTGTCCTTATTATCCATCAGCAGCCGTTCTATTTTTACCTTAATCCAAGGCCCGCCCTCCCTGCCGATATCGTGCTCTCCAACAAGGCACCTTCCAAGCAACATGGCAGTAGCTTAAGTCTAGGTCTCCCACAGGCAGGAGGGCTCGAGGTGCACTGCAATCCAGTGCAAGGGGTCACAACCAAGACAAGAGAAGCTTCTTTCACCTACAGGTTCTACCATCAGAGACCATGCAGACCGCTCTTAACTAAATCCAAGTAAGCGCCAGAGCCATTGAGAGACCTGTAACGGCACTGCACAAGCCTCCGGTGGTTCTGTGGGTCTGACTGTTAGTTCATATAAGCAAAGCTTCAACTTTCTTGTACATAGTGTGGGAGAGAATCGCTTTTAGTGGTACAGAAGTTTGTTATCCACCAAGCATCAAATTAATGTTGCAGCAAAAGTGATAGAAAGTGGGTTGTTGTTTTTTTGGATTTCCAAACTTTCATGTCTCAGTGATAATGCAGTCTTCCGTTGTGCACAATACATTGTTCTGCAGTTTATGCCTATCATGTGCAGTCCAGGTGGGAAAGCAACTTGTCAGGTTTGTTGTGTTAGTGAGTGGAGTACCCTCTGAGTAGCAGGTGTCTTTTTGCAGCAGCTTAGGGCACTGCTTGCAATTTACTTAATCTCCCCGGATCGCCCCAACAAAACTTCCCGCCCCGGAATCTGCATTTAAATAACTGTAGGCGTTTCCAGGCAGGCTAACAGCTCTCATGGCTCTAGTGCTTTGCACACCAGAAACTGGGTAAAAGTGAACTTTAATACAGTGTTAGCTGCACAACATCGCCATGCTTTCTCTTTTCCTAGTGACAAAGTCAGCCTGCCTATTGCGCGCTTTTTTAATAACACTTCTCAGCACGTTGTTCATTTTACGAGCGCAGCACTTTCTCTTCTCCCAGGGACAAAATCAGCCTGCCTTTTGCGCGCTTGTTTAATAACTCTTATCAGCACACTGCTCATTCACAAGCGCCGTGCTTTCTCTTTTCCCCGTGACAAAATCAGCCTGCCTATTGCAGCTCCTCCCACCCACGCTGCCAGGTTAAGGAGACCAGGCCTTTGTAATCTGCTAGGCCGCGTGGGACATTCCTTGCTGCTAGACCCCTTAATTGCCCTCTTGGACCATGACATGCTTCCTCCCTCCTCCCTACTTAAAGAAATGCTCACGATCGGTACCCACCCCGGGAGTGCACAAAACCTTTCCCCTACATGTCCGGCTTCTTGTCTCTATGAGCATGCGCCGTGCGAGGGGGAAGGTGTGCATCCAGAGTGGCCTGTCTGGACTTATTTATATACTTGTGCAGGATATCCTTGTCTTACCAATTCCTTACTCTGCCGACCCCTTTTTCCTACCACTTACCCCTTACGCCGGGTCTTCTGTGGCTGCCTGCGTTGGTGCCCCATCCCCCCAATCCCTTTGGCGCCCTTCACTCACCCTCACCCTCAACTCCTCACTCACCCTCAACCCCTCACCCTCACCCTCACTCACCCTCAACCCCTCACCCTCAACCCCTCACTCACCCTCACTCTCACTCCTCACTCCCCCTCACCCTCACTCACCCTCAACCCCTCACCCTCAACCCCTCACTTGCCCTCACCCTCACTCACCCTCACTCACCCTCAACCCCTCACCCTCACTCTCACTCACCCTCACTCACCCTCACTCACCCTCACTCACCCTCACCCTCACTCACCCTCAACCCCTCACTCACCCTCACTCACCCTCAACCCCTCACCCTCACTCACCCTCACTCACCCTCACCCTCACTCACCCTCACTCACCCCACTCACCCTCACTCACCCTCACCCTCACTCACCCTCACCCTCACTCACACTCACCCTTACCCTCACTCACCCTCACTCACCCTCACTCACCCTCACCCTCACTCACCCTCACCCTCACTCACCCTCACTCTCACTCACCCTCACTCACCCTCACTCACCCTCACTCTCACTCACCCTCAACCCCTCACCCTCACTCACCCTCAACCCCTCACTCACCCTCACTCACCCACCCTCACCCACCCTCACCCTCACTCACCCTCACTCACCCTCAACCCCTCACCCTCACACAGTGCAATAGGTCTCGGAGCATTTGAGTTAGAGCTTTTAGAAATGTTTATGGCTTTTTTTTTTTAATTCTTTAGCATTGGCTACAGGAAACAAAAATGCTAAAGATTTACAAAAAAACCCATAAACAATTCTAAAAGCACTAACTCTAATGCTGCGAGACCTATTGCATTTCCAATGCTTGTTTCAGAAGGGCGCTGAGTTCGGCGTGTTTCCAGCTTTCCGGGAAGGTGGCGGAGTTGAGGGAGCAGTTGATGACGTCTCGGAGGTGGGGTGCGATAATGGAGTCTGCTTTGTTGAAGATGTGGTGGGGACATGGGTCTGTTGGGGATCCTGAGTGGATGGAGTTCATCAGGCGAATGGTGTCATCAGTGGTGATTGGGTTCCAGTCGTTAAGGATGTTCGAGGGGGGTTTAGGTTCGGAGGTGGGTGGGGTGGGTTGGACTCCGGGTTGGTTGTCAAAGCTGTTGTGGATGTCGGCGATTTTGTCGTGGAAGAATGAAGCAAGGGAGTCGCAGAGGACTTGGGAGGGAGTGATGTCGTTGGTGCTGGTGGTGGGGTTGGTAAATTCTTTGACAATGTTGAATAGTTCTTTGCTGTTGTGGGCGTTGTTGTCTAGTCGGTCTTTGAATGCTGACTTCTTGGTTGTCCGGATTAGTTGGTGGTTTTTGCGAGTGGCGTTTTTGAAGGCAGCTCGGGTGATAGTGTTTGGGTCTTTTTTCCAGGCTTTCTCAAGGGTACGACAGAGCTTTTTGGATTCCTTAAGGTCATCGTTGAACCAGGGGGCGTTTTTGCTGCCTTGCTTGATTTGATGGTTTTTCATGGGTGCTAATTCGTCGGCGCTGTGGGTGATCCATTGTGTGAGGTTGATGGCTGCTTGGTTAGGGTTTGATGACTTGGCGGGAGGGTTTTGGAGAAGCGATGTGAAGATCTGGTCGGTGGTGATTTTGTTCCAGTTTCTTCGCAGAAAAGGTTGAGGGTGGTTGTGGATCGTGGTCTTTTTGTAGTTGAAGTGAATGCAGCTGTGGTCCGTCCAGTGGAGAGTTGTGGTGTGGTTGAAGGAGATGTGCTTGCTGGAGGTGAAGATAGGGTCGAGCTTGTGCCCTGCAAAGTGGGTGGGGGTGTTTACGAGTTGTTTGAGTCCGAGATTGGCGAGATTGTCCAGGAGGGCGGTGGTGTTGCTGTCGTTGCTCTTTTCCAGGTGGAAATTAAGGTCTCCCAGTAGAATGTATTCCTCGGAGGGGAGGGTGTGTGGAGTGATGAAGTCAGTGATGTCTTCGCTGAATTGTGTGCGGGGTCCTGGTGGTCTGTAGAGGAGGGTGCCTCTGAGTGTGGTCTTGGGGTCGGTGTGGATCTGGAAGTGAAGGTATTCGGCGATAGTGGGGTTATCGTCTGAACTGGTCGTGACGCGGATGGAGTTCTTGTGGACGATGGCGATGCCTCATCCTGTTTGGTTGGTGCGGTCCTTTCGGATGATCTTGTAGCCGTCCGGAATGGCTATGGTGATGTCTGGGGCTGATGAGGCATTCATCCAGGTTTCTGTTAGGAAGGCGACGTCCGGAGAAATGGTGTCGAGTAGATTCCAAAGGTCGATGGCGTGTTTGTGAACCGAGCGGGTGTTGAGAAGGATGCATTTTAGGTGGTTAGTGTCGGGCTCTGTTTGGGGTTTGTGGATTTGGTGTGGGTCCTGAGGGAGTTGAACTTGCAGGAGTGGCAGGTGAATGGTCCATGGGTGTGACCTGGGGCGGCTTGGTGGCACTTTGGTGGACGGCCGGGGTTAAGGGCTGAGAGGGTAGAGGCGTCGTATGTGATGCGGGAGGTGATGGGTTTGCGGGGGCCAGGGGGTCTGGTGCTGGGCGCGGTCCAGGCGCGGACGGGCGTAGACGGGCTTACCTTTGGCGCACCTTCGGCGCAACCGCTGCGCGTGGATGCTGCACGTAGGTCCATCTGTCCTAAATGGAGAGTGGAGGGGGCGGAGGGTGGGAGGGGCAGCTGGGAGGCGGGAGTGAGTTGGAGGGACGGTCTGGGACGGCACAACAAACAAAAGGGCAGCAACAAAAACAAACAATGGAGCGCTATGGGTGACTTTTAATTCTAGGCAGCAGTGGTGTCGCGCTAAAAGCAAAGCAGCAGTCGAACAGTGTAACACTCTGCAAAACCAACCACAATGCAATAAGATAACGTGCAGTCGAGCGCGTGATCAGCGGTGCAGGCACAAAGCGTGTTTAGAGGATTCAAAGCGCTACGAAATTAACATGGGGCATAAGGCGAATTAAAGGAGGCAAAGCGCTGCTAAAATGGGGCACAAAGCTTATCAGGAGGAGGCAAAGCGCTACTGAATGGGGCACAGAGCTTATAAACAGGAGGTAAAGCGCTACTTAATGGGGCACAGAGCTTATAAACAGGAGGTAAAGCGCTACTGAATGGGGCACAAAGCTTATAAAAAGGAGGTAAAGCGCTACAATACCAAATACACAAAGCGTCTTCCAAGGAGGCAGTGCGATGCAATACCAGGGTCAGAGGAGGTGAGGGGAGCGACCGCTTCTGCACAGGACAGGACGGTCACAGCTCTCCACGAGGGCGAGGTCGGCAGATAGTATCAGTGGGTGGGAGGGGCAGCTGGGAGGCAAGAGCGAGGTGGAGGGACGGTCTGGGACGGCACAACAAACAAAATGGCAGCAACAAAAACAAACAATGGAGCGCTATGGGTGACTTTTAATTCTAGGCAGCAGTGGTGTCGCGCTAAAAGCAAAGTAGCAGTTGAACAGTTTAACACTCTGCAAAACCAACCACAATGCAATAAGATAACGTGCAGTCGAGCGCGTGATCAGCGGTGCAGGCACAAAGCGTGTTTAGAGGATTCAAAGCGCTACGAAATTAACATGGGGCATAAGGCGAATTAAAGGAGGCAAAGCGCTGCTAAAATGGGGCACAAAGCTTATCAGGAGGAGGCAAAGCGCTACTGAATGGGGCACAGAGCTTATAAACAGGAGGTAAAGCGCTACTTAATGGGGCACAGAGCTTATAAACAGGGGATAAAGCGCTACTGAATGGGGCACAAAGCTTATAAAAAGGAGGTAAAGCGCTACGATACCAAATACACAAAGCGTCTTCCAAGGAGGCAGTGCGATGCAATATCAGGGTCAGAGGAGGTGAGGGCAGCAACCGCTTCTGCACAGGACAGGATGGTCAATGTTGTGGGGGGAACCACCTTGTCGCCGCGGTACACGAAGATTCCGGAATCACTCATTGATAATTCCTCTCGCACTTCGTAGTATTTCCTCAGGGTTTCAGTAAGCCTCTTCTTCTCTGGCCACCCTGCAATCAGATAGTGTTTGATGTCCTTCATCTCACTGTCATTTTCATAGGCCTGCGCCCACTCCTGCCTGCTGATGGTCTTTTCTGAGTCTGCCATCGCATCCATCATTTCGTCCGTCCCTGGCGAGACTATTGGTGCCTCTTCCATGGCTGAGGCCCGGCTAAGATAATCCGCTACCTTATTGCGTGTTCCTGGTAAGTACTCAACGTCATAGGTATAGTCCAACAATTTAAGAGTCATTTTTGCTATGCGAGGTGTTGCTGTATCATGCCCGCTTGAGGTAAGTACTTTGACCAGTGGTTTGTGGTCCGTTTGCAGTTTGAAGCGGGTGCCCCACAGGAACTGCCTGAATTTGCTCATGGCCCATGTGACAGCAAGCATCTCTTTTTCGATGACACTGAATTTCTGTTCTGTGGGAGACAACGCCCTGGAGGCGAAGCTGAGTGTTTCCACTGTGTCATTATCCCTCTCCTGGGCTAGCACCGCTCCCAAGCCTCTTTCACTGGCGTCGGTTGTCAAGATGGTGCGCCCCGCGGGGTCATATCCATGCAGGGATATTGCTTGACTTATGTTGAGTTTCAGTTCTTCAAATTCACTTTGGGCTTCTCCATCCCATTGGAACGTCGTCTTGTCTCTTATTAGTTGTCGGAGTCTGTGAGTCTTGGTGGCGAAATGTCTGACAAATTTACTATAATACTCCGCCATTCCTAGGAACGACCTCACTTCATCTTTATTGACTGGGGCCCTGGCGTCGCAAATGGCTTTCACATTTTGTCTTTTTGGTGTGATTCCTTGACTCCCAATCTCATGTCCGAGATAGGTGACCGCCGACATGCCCAGCTTACACTTGTTCCACTCAGCGGTGAGGCCTTTCTCTTGTAGTACCGTCAACACCTTGGTCAGCTTCTTATCGTGGTCTTCACGGTTTGTCCCCATTATCAGGATGTCGTCCTGAAAGTATTGGACACCATCTAGATCCTTAAACAGGCGGTGAAGTAGTGTGGCTCACTGGTTAGAGGCGGCAGACCCGAGAGCAGAGGACGGCCCGGGACCAGGGTTCGATTCCCGGCGCGGCAGGTTTCTGGACCAGGGTCAGCGGACTTGATAATTCTCTCGCCTCGGTGCCCACTCTGATCAGCGTTCACACTCAGCAACTCTGGGTATTAGCTTGCCTCATCTTCACTAACGGCCCCACCAGACCGCCGGGGATGCCTGGTCTCACCCTGGAGATACCCATTAAGGGACCATCTCTCAGGGAAGCCAGGAAGGGTTTCGCAGCGGTCGAAGCGCCTTGGGACCCTCCGGGTAAGTAGTGCGCTATATAAATGCCTATACATTTACATTTACATTTACACACATCAGTTTTTGGAAAACAGCCTCTGCGGACGCCAGTCCGAACGGCATGCGGCGAAACTGATAACACCCAAAGGGTGTGAGGAAAGACGTGAGCCTCCTACTGGCAGGGTGTAAGTCTATTTGATGGTACGCTGAGGTGAGATCGATGGTGGAAAACCACGTCACCCCTCTCGTTCTTGCCAACATTTCTTCAATCCTTGGTAATGGAAATTTTTCAACTATAAGGCATTTGTTGAGTTCGCGCAGGTCCACGCATAAGCGTACCTTGCCGTTGGGTTTTCTGGCCACTACCAAGTGGGCCAACCATTCCGAGCTGTCGATTGGTTCAATTATCCCTTGCACTTTCAGTCTCTGTAGTTCCTGCTGGACGGCTTCCTTAACTGCAATGGGAATGTTTCGGACTTTGTGGGACACCGGGCTCATATTTTCTTTGAGCTGTATTTTGTGCACAAATTTCTCAAGTTTGCCGACCGTGCCTACGAACACTCTTGGAAAGACTTGTTTCAGTTTCTCCAGGTCTGGCCAACCGCTTTCTTCCGTAAGTGGAATTTGTTCCTTGCCTCCCGGGTCTAATTTTATTTCAAGGTCACCTTGGTCTCTCCAACCCAGCACCGAGGGTCCTCGCTCTGCCACATACAGCTTGCACATTGCCGATCTCCCTCTGAACTCGAATTTCAGGGTGCGATATCCTACCATGGGGATTATGTTGTAGTACGAAATCGGTCGTATGTCCGGCGGGTTTAATTGCGGGCCAAGACTGGGCCTGAATTCTTCCTCCCACACTGATCTTTGCCCGATGGAGTATGGCGACCCAGAGTCTATCGCTATGCGAATCTTCACCCCTCCAATCAGCATGTCAGTACGTGGTTTGTCTGAGCGTTTGCCCGTTACCTCCAATACTTGTTCTTCGACACATAGGACCATGTCGTCGTCGTCCTCTAGCTCTTCTTCCGCCGGGTCCTCTGACTGGGATTGCGCTATGCATTTCACCATGGGCTTCTTCCCCTTCTTGCGGCACAACTTCTCGTAATGTCCGACCAGCCCGCAGAACGTGCATCTGGCGCGAAATGCTGGGCATCGCTTGTCCTGGGCCGTGTGTGCTGTGCTTCCGCATCTGTAGCACGAGAATCTGCTGTCCGTGGACTGTCTCCCTGGTTGTCCCTGTTTGCCTGCCCACTTGAGCTCGTGTTTCCCCTCTCCAGTGGATTTTCTCTGCCTGTCTGGGGTTGGAGCTTCATCAATTTTGTTGACCATTTGTCTTTGTGTGTTCTCCTTTTTCGCCGCTTCAGCGCAACGTTTGGAGAGTTCGGCCTTCTTTACCATTGCGATCACTTCTTTGACTGTTGCCTCTCCTTGTGCCCACAATTTATCTTGGACTGATCTGTTTGTGGTGTGCATAACGATCTGATCCTTGATGAATTCGTCCTGAAGTTGTCCATATTGGCACGTGATCGCTAATCGTCGCAACGCTGCAACATAATCATCTATGGATTCACCCTCTTCTTGCTTCCGTTGTTGGAAGTTGAAGCGATCGATGGAGACACACACCGCCGGACGATAGTGATTATCCAGGTCTTCCAGAGCATGCTTGAAGACATCGTCGTCCGCTGCCGGTCTCGTCGCGGGGACAATGTTGGCAAACACTCGCATGCCTTCCGGGCCTAGGTTGTGTAGCAGTAGTCGTTTCTTTCTGGCACTGGGAAATGGTTCTCCATTTTTGTCTTCCAAGGCTTCCACGTAGTTTTTGAAGTATTCCCTCCAATCCTCCCATTTCATCAGGGGTTCGCCTGGTCTTGGCAGGAATGGAATGGGTGCAGTGAGGGTTGTCACTTGATTGCTCATCTTGGGTGCTAATTCAGGTCCTTCACCTCGGTTCCCCGGGCTGCCTGGTGTACTGTTCATTTCCTCACGGTCCGAGTTTCCTCCCTGGCTCCTGGGGCTGCCGGGTGTATTGGAATTTCCGTCTCGTGACCTGCTGGGGAGGTGCCCTTTTTCATCCCCCGTGCCACTGTCTCCTTTTTCTGCCAGGGTTTCAGTTGCGTGTCATCACCGCTCCTTTTTGGCACCTAGGAGACTTTCAGTGGTAGGGCTCTGGGCCTCGTGGTGCCATTGTTTCTGGGTTTGTGCACTGCTGTTGACCTCTGTTGCATTTATCGTGCTCGTACCCTGTGGTGTGCTCTCTCCACTAGTGTCCCCTCAACGCTTCCTGACCTTGGTGCGTGGCTGGCATCGCCGCTGCAGCAATTCCGATTGTTGTTTTTCTGGGGTGAAGTAGGTGGGGGATCCCACTCCTCGTCGCCACTGTGATGTTGTACGTTTACCCCCAATAGAGGACACCTAGATGCCAGGTAATTCTGTCAAGTTCTTTTATTAACTTAGAACTTCGCTATGCAAAAGAGCGCTGAGCGTCTAAGCACGACTGGCTCCGGTCGCTTCTGGCGCGCGATCTCTTCGCGCGCTTTCTCCAGCACCATTGCGCATGCGCCAGTGTTCCGCTCTCCATCCGGCGCACTGCGTCATCACGCTGAGGCGTCGGAAGCTAGAGCGCAACACTACAAGTGTAAACTGTATAATTTATTATAAAACTTCAGTACATCAGAACAAGGAGCCCACAACCAATGCACCTATTGCACCGCCTGCTCAGCAGTAACTGAGCTGACCAACACCGAAGCATGCACAGGTCAGGAACTCTTACATTCAAGTACAGACACTCCATATCAGAATCATAGGCACAAGCAAGAGATCACACTACCAATAAGTAATGACAATGAAAGAAATACAAATAACAAATAAACTCGTATCATTATAAAACATAAAACCTCATAACTTCAAGGACACAGATGTGTCCAGACTACCTGAGTGTATCAGGTACAATAGTCGCCTGGTTTGTAGTAACTAATGATTAGTTGAGATAGAAACAATTTGTTGAGCTGTACACACTACAGGACAAATAGTAGAAGTTGTAGCTGAAGTATTAATTGCATACATGCCAACAGACTCTGTTCAGGCGGGAGACTCCTGAAATTGCCTCTGCTTCAATAGAAGTAAATGGGGGAATTACATTCTCACAATTAATTTTTGTTAATCTCCTACTTACCTTTTCTAAAATGTCGTCTGCTTGCATGTTATTGCAGGGTCCCTATAACACCACCAACAGCTTTAGATTCTCTGCCAGTTACTTCAACTATCTCATCAAGAATCCACCCACCAGCTTTAGAATGCTTACTGTAGAAACTAGGCTTTCATTGCAGTTACCATCCCCACACACACACATTGTTCACCCCCTATTTAGCTACTAGATGCTGATTTTCGACTCTGACAATGCACTGACAATGTCCCTCACTAAAACAAGATGTTGTCTAATTGTGCTACAATTGGCAAATTACTTTAGGTCCCCTGTAAGTCCCTAATAAATGGTAACCAAGGTACCTAGGGCATGAGTACTAAAGAGGGTCCCTAAGGGCTGCAGCATTACTTATATAACCTTAAGGGACCCAAATATAAATTCCATACAGACTGCCATTGCAGGCTGCTTGACATGGTTCAAACCATGAGTGAAAACATGTCAGGACACACTCCTGTGTGTCAAGCCAAAGTCACTGCTTCTAATATATGTAAGTCACTCCTACAGCAGGCCTTTGATCCCCGAGGCAAGGTGCATTATATTGTATCTTTGGACATATCTGTGTGATCAGATATGCCCTATGATGTCTAGTTCTATTACTAGATATTGCAAGTGAGCAGGGAAGCCATCTTAACCACTTCGCTGCGCGCAATATTTCCCAGCTATGCAGGCAAATTCAACGCGTGCGCAGATCATACGGCCCCTGGCCATCCGATGCACACGCCCACCATGACGATGGACGGACGGGGTCCGTCCGACACATGGAAGAGGTTACGGTATGTTTTGGGCACTGGTCAAAATGAGTTTCCCAACTACATAATGGCTTCACTGAAACATATGGTGTTTGCTATCATACACCCCATATTAATAAACCTACAGTGATTCCAGTTATGGCTTTATTAATACATGCACCCAAAGGGCACTTTAGAGGTGCACCCTGAAAACCTACCAGCTACTGATGAGCTGACTGACTGGTTTTTGCCAGCCTGACACCAGAGACAAGTTTCTGGCCCTTCAAGTGTGAAGGCCATGGCTCTCAGGAGGTGAGAGACAAAGTCTGCTCAGGCAGAGGGTGTTTAAACACCCTCCCACAGGATGAACTACAGATTAGCATTCCAAGGCAGGGAAGCTTCAAAGAGCCCCCCACCTTTGGTATACAAATCTGGATTTCCTCACAGGAGAGGATGCTGTCCCCCTTTGTCCAGAGCCATTTGTCACCTGGACAGGCGAAACATTAGCTATGCAGGTGGCGTGTTGCACTGCCAAACTGGATACATCGAGGGTGACCAGCTGGAAGTGAGTGTGGTGTAATTAGGGATTTTGGAACAGGTGATGCCTATGCCACAAAGGAAGTGGTTATATAGGGGGTGCAGTGACCCCAGGGGTAAGCAGTCCATTGGCTACGACCCCTCACTCCCCTTAACACCCATAAATTGAGTATTTAGGGGACCCCCTGATACCAGGACCTCATATTTTAATGGATAAAGAGAAGGAGTGAATGAAGAGTAGTCCTGCCATAAGAACCGAGGAGCAATGACAGACTTGGTGCCAATCCTGCCAGCCTGACTGCTGCCCCCAACAATCATAGAAAAAGCAGACTCGTTCTGCCACTGTGCAGTCTCCAGGAAACCCAGAGGGCTGCCAGTACTTTGCATATTGCCTGAAGAAACTCCCTTGGAGTAGAGGATCTACTTCCCTGCAGCTACAAGCACCAAAGATACAAGGTGTGGTCCACCGAGTTGTCGCTCCCCGGCCAGTCCAACTCAGCATCTCTCCAGAAAGAGGACCCTGTGCTCCTAAAGGTCAGATCTGCCCTCCCCCCCCACTAAATGAGAGGACACCAGGACCAACCGGAGCCACAGAGGACCAATACCTGGGGTACTGGACCTCTTGCAGCAGCTAAGGCTGGTTGTGCTCAGACCGGACACCAATGCAGAGGAAGTCCAACCTGCATGTTGAGGGACTTCAGGGATAGTGAGATCCCCTTTATGAGTGGCCCAGCTGTCTTGTTTGCCCTCTTCTGCAAACCATAGACCAAGACGTGAGCTTGTGACCGCCGCCACATAGCGCTGGACTCTCGCCGGGCTCACCACTAAAGTTACTAGCAAAGACTCTTAAGCTCTACGGTGTAATCAGCTTTCTGAGAACATAATTTACTGACATGCTCTGGTACAACGTTGGACCCTGTGATTCATGGTGGGCTATCTTGGCTTACCTCTGTGAGGCCGGTACCTTTTTATTCTATTTGCAGAGTAACGCTATCACCTTTGTCCCGATGAATGCCTTTGAACCCTCTATTGGGTCATTTACAGGCAGAAATATGTCGACCACATAGAGGCGACATTTTTCTATACCCACTGTCCTCTCTTGCATGTTAACCCTATCCACTGTTGGCCCCAGAATAAAGTATAGATTCAGCCCATCAGGAGAAAATTATATTGAGCATACATTTTTCTTTGCACTCTGCCTCTCGCGTAGAACCATTTTTCTGCTCATCCTATTGAAAACATCTCTGCTCTATTCCATTGGAGAGTTGTAGTCTCCACAGGTAACTTCCGGTCTTGGTGTGAGAGGGAAACCCCATGATGAAGCATGACATCCTGGGTGAGTGATGGTTCTTGTCCTTAAAGAAACATTCTCCCACAGACACCTAGTGTTTTCATTCCCCTTTTTATGTAGAGACCAGATATGCTTGTTGTATGGCCAGGGAGTAGTACATCCTTGGTTGGATTTCTTTCTCCCACAGGACCGCTTGTGTTCAATCAACAATTCAAAGTGGTCAATTATATCCAATCCTAACTTCTCCTTTGGTTTATCAGGTACCTCAACAGTAAATAAAAGAACTTGATGTGTCACACACAACTTAGTGTTTTAAGCACACAGTTAGCAGTCTTTATCTACTTCTTCCTGACAGTCCACCCCAGGGTCACCAATATCATTCTCCCACTCTTGCCTTAGTTAAATCCCTTCCCAAGTGCCCATCATGTGCTAGATTAATCATTTTAATTCTTATCTCTTCAGGACTAAGTATCCTTTCACTTCTCAAAAGTGTATCACCCTCTACTGTCAACTCATCCATCATATTCGAAAGGAATACACCAAAGGATCTAATGTTCTACAATCAGGCCAGCCCTGAACAATATATTGGTAATTGATTAGCAATGTGGCATCATATGCTTTACTTTCCTCCTATTCCTACTGAGACTGAGCACTCTCCGTATTCCAACACACTTTTTGAGCATCAACAATTCCTATATCATTCTCGCCTTCCACTGGCAGACAAGACACATAATCAACTGGTCTGTCCCTAAGTGGTAAATGTTGTACTTTAATTTCTCTAAATCCTATCAACCTAGGTGTTAATCTTTCACTCCCTTTACAGCAGAACATTTGAACTAGGGCACAATGGTCTGTTTTGATGTATAAAGTCAAGCCCCATAAGTGGAATTTAAATGGCGTATTGCCAACACAATATCCAACGTTTCCTTCTCAATCAACAAGTTATGACTCAGCCTCTTTAGGTGCCCGAGGCAAATGCCACTACCCTTTCTTTTCCATCAACCATTTGCGATAGAACAGCCCCCAAGTCCTTCAAACATGCATCTGTAGTCAAAATACTCTTTCTTTTCATGTCAAAATACCCAATAGTCAGCAATTTGCTAATCACCCTTTTGACTATCCTAAATAATGGGACAGAGAGCAGTGCAATAGTTGAAACAAAATGCACAGTATTTAACTACAGGACATGTAATAAACACCAGCCTACCTTTCCTCCACACTGCACCCTCAATCAATCAATCAATCAATCATGCGTTTGTTAAGGGCGACTACTCACCCGTAAGGGTCTCAAGGCGCTGGGGCCGGGGGGGTGTCTGTCAAAGAGCCAGATTTTTAGGTTTCTTGCGAAGATGGGGAGCGATGTTGTCTGTCTGAGGTGGAGTGGCAGCGCGTTCCAGGCTCAGGCCGCGAAGAAGGAGAAGGAGCGGCCTCCTGAACTGGCCTTTCTGATGTAGGGGATCACAGCGCAGGAGATCTGGGCGGATCGTAGGGTCCTCTCGGGTGCGTGGAATTTGAGTCCGCTGTTCAGGTATGCTGGTCCGGTGTCGTGGAGGGCCTTGTGGGCATGGATGAGCATCTTAAAGGTGACTCTAGCTTTGACGGGGAGCCAGTGGAGTGTGCACAGGTGCTGGGAGATGTGGCAGTGTCTTGGCAGGTCGAGGACCAGTCTTGCAGCGGCGTTCTGGATGTTCTGTAGCTTGCAGGTGAGGTTTTTGTTTATTCCAGCGTAGAGTGCTTTGCCATAGTCGAGTCTGCTGGTGACCAGGGCATGAGTGACGGTCTTTCTGTGTTTGAGGGGGATCCATTTGTAGGTCTTACGTAGGAGGCGGAGAGTGTGGAAGCAGGAGGACGAGAAGGAGTTGACCTGGCAGTCCATTTTGAGCTCAGAGTCCAGGATGATTCCCAGGTTGCGTGCATGGTCGGTGGGGGTGTGCAGGCTTCCGAGGGTGGGGCCACCAGGTGTCGTTCCATGCGTCGGGGTTTGGGCCCATGATGAGTATTTCTGGTTTGTTGGTGTTTAGTTGTAGGCAGCTGTTTTTCCTCCATTTAGCTGCGGCTTCCATGCCTTCTCGAAAATTGTGTCTGGCGGTATTGGGTTTGTTGGATAGGGAGAGGATGAGTTGGGTGTCGTCTGTGTATGACACAATGTTGAGTCCGTAGGTTCTGACGATGGGGGCGAGCAGAGCTATGTAAACGTTGAAGAGTGTAGGGCTGAGGAAGGACCACTGGGGAAGTCCGCAGATGGTAGGTGTAGGGTCGGAGAGGAAAGGGGAGAGTCTGACCCGCTGCCTTCTGCCGAAGAGGAAGGAGCAGATCCAGTTGAGGGCCTTTTCTTGGATCTATGTGTTGTGAAGTCTGCGTATTAGGGTGCGGTGAGAGACTGTGTCGAGTGCCACTGAAAGGTTGAGGAGGATGAGGGCTGCTATTTCTCCTTTGTACAGTAGGTTGCGTATGCCATCTGTTGCAGCGAGGATGGCGGTTTCCGTACTGTGGTATTTTCTGAAGCCAGGTTGGGAGGAGTCGAAGATGTTGTGTTGCCCACAAAGGTACCATAGGCCTACCTTAAGGGTGTCTTACATGTAAAGAAAGGGAAGGTTAGGGCCTGGCAAGTGGGTGCACTTTCCAGGTCAACAAAGCAGTAAAAACTACGCACAGACACTACAGTGGCAAGACTGAGAACCCCTTTGAAAGGCTACTGGTGTGGGTGGAACAATCAGTGCTGCAGGCCCACTAGAAGCATTTGATTTACAGGTCCTGGGCACACACGTGCACATTACTGGGGATTTAATAGCAAATCAGATAAGGTAATCATGGAAACACCAATCCCTACACAATTTACCTGGAGAGCATATGCACTTTAGCACTGATTAACAGTGGTAAAGTGCCCAAATTCCTAAAACCAACAGAAAATGGGTCAAAAACAGGAGGCCAAAAAGTCTGGGGTAAACCCAAGAAAAAGCCAAGTCTAACATCCGACTCTCTGCCAATCTCTTCAAAACCAATCGCAGCGTTTCATCATGTTCACATTTTTCTTTGCCGTAAACCAAAATATCATCTTGGAAAACCAGCACACGTGGAATCCATTCCAAAACAATCTTTACAATTCTTGGAAAACAGGCAGCCACAGAGCCCTAGCTAAACATCATCTTTATAAATCTGTGAGCACCCAATGGTTTAACAAACAAAGTTCAATACCTCAACTCTTCATGTAACATTCCCTGGTGGTAAGCAAACAACAGATCCATGACACTAAATTTATTGGCCCCAGAAAAATTAGCAAGAGACTTAGAAATGTTGGTTAGTGCCTGACAATCAACCCAAAGCGCTCTGATATCCTTCGGGATCAAGTTCGTGCTATATAAAACTTTATAAATAAATAAATGTGCACCTATTGAGATCTTTAAGATCGACACACATCCGTATAGGCTTCCCATCATCCTTGGGGCCAACACCACTAGCACCAACCATTCTGACAATTCAATCTCTTCTAAAATACCTGCCTTACATACCCTGTCTAAGTCAGCCTCGCAATGCCCATGCTGCTGCTACCTGAGAATCCAGTTAATCAAACAAAGGCAATGAAAGTAGTTAAAAAGAACGGGCTAGGGGGAGGAGCTACGTGCTCATTCAAGATGGCCGCGTAGGCCTCTAGCTCCGGGTGACCCGCATCGCGCCCTCATCATCCTGCTGATATCCTGGTGGCACCGTTGTGTGCTTTGGCCGGCGAAGGAGTAGCGGAGTGCGTTGATCCTGTTCCGGACTCCCGCAGTGGCGGAGAACTGGAATTGTGAGCCTGTGCAGTTCGGGCCTCGGCTGGAAGCGGAGCCGGGGGCTCGCGTAGACGTGACTGCCGGCCCGAGTGTCAGTCACAACAGCGGACAGGAGGACCGAAAGTCGCCGGCCTTGCCACGGATCTGGTGTGACGATTTAATTGGCGGGGCCTGGCGGCCTTTGAAGCGCCCATGTGAGGTGTCTCGCAGTTCTGAGGGTGGAAGACGATCTGACAGCAGACCCGGCTGAATTGGACGCTGGTAGAATACCGGAAGTGCCGGGGGGGGGGGCGGTGGTGTTGGTATCGGGGACGGCGGTAAAGGTGCAGCTTATCTGGGCACCTGTTTTACAGTGGCGAGGCCCCCCCCCCCCCCCCGAGCCAGAATTGACTTTATCCAAGTCGTGTGGGGTCGGTGTTGTCGGCAAGTGTTGTCTCCTGTACCCTCTGCTGCCGGCTGGCCCTCGGAGTGCTGGGCTCCAAGTGTTGTGCGGGAGCTGAAGTGGAGTCAAGCACAAGGCTTTTGGTTATATTCTGTGCTTTTGATGAACCCCTCCATCCGGGCTAATTGATTGGCGGTTACGCTCTTTGGGCCGCTGGCGGAGCAATGTGTTGGTATGAGGGGCTGTTGCCTGGATGAGTAGCCTGAACCTCTGTTGCGTAGCCCCCCTCCGGAGTCGAAATGTCTGCACTCTTTTGACGCTCTATGTATTGAGGCCTTGGGGTACCTGCTTTAACAGTCCAGAGTGGGTGTGATTTGGATCCCCCTCCTCTCTCCCTTTTTGTTCTGTATTGCTAACCAGCTGTGTTCTGTACGCTTGCTTATGTGTACGCTTCCCTTCCTGATGCCGGCGTCTCCATGGGAAGTAGGGTCAGACCAAGACTTTGATGTCGTTCGGTGGACCTGTCTTATTTGCCTACCCGGTTGAGTGATTATCGCGTTGTCTCTGTGCAGATTCCCGCACTGGAGGACTAGTGGGCTCGGACCCGGGGTGGTGTCGGGCCTGCCTTCAGGACTATCACTGCTGCTGCAGCAGGACCGGTGAATTGGCGCTATCCGCGTTTGAATCTGCGATGGCTTCACGGCCTGAGTGTGAGAAACAAACCTCCAGGTCTACTAAGGGTTCCCGCGCAGTGCAGTCCAACAAGCTTGACCGCTATACACTGCCATGGGGCTCTCCCTCTGGATCCGGGTGGGCATTGGAGGGAGGCAGAGAATCTACTGACTCGGCTTCAGAGCCTACACTGCAGGATGTGATGGCAGCTATTGATGGCCTCAGGACTTCCCTGGGCCAGCAGATTGATTCGCTAGACCATAAACTGGACACTGTAACCATTGAGGTCAATTTGATTCAGGCTGATCTCACTAAAACTAGTGAAAAGGTCAAATCGCTGGATGTCAAAACTGCTAGCTTGACTGACGACGTATCCCAGTTGCAGCAGGATGTGCGAGATCTCAAGACGTCCAGTGCCTCAGCACAACGCAAGCTCGATGAATACAAAGGGCGGATTCGGAGGAATAATGTGCGCATAATTGGCGTCCAGGAGAAGGCCGAAGGTCTGGCCCGGACCTCTTTGTGGAGGATATTGTCCCCAACCATTTGAAAGCAAAAGGGTTGGGGAACTTTTTTACGATAGAACGCGCGCATAGAGTCCCAGGAGGGAGACCTAGGCCCGGGGCCCCACCGTGCCCGATGATTGCAAGGGTGCTCAGTTTTAGAGATTGGGACGCTATCCTGCAGGCCTCCAGGTCAGGGGGCCCCCTAAAATATGAGAATTCCACCCTTAACGTTTTTCCGGACTTTACTCAGATGGTCTAAAGACAGTGACAGAGTTTTTTGGAGTGAAGAAGCGGCTTAGGGATAGGGGCCTGAAGTATGCTGTTGTTTCCAGCTAAGCTGAGAGTTGAGACCGAGGGGAGGGTTTGGTTCTTTGATAACCCCGAAATTGCTTCTGATTGGTTGGAGAGTCTCTCCCCTCGGGGGGAGCCTCGTAGTGGAGGAGTTGAAGAGGGACATGGTGCGCAGGAACAGGAATGATAAGTATTGAACTTATGTTGGCAGTGGGGGCAGGTTGGGGGAGGGGATCGCGTAACAGATATCGCTTTTGCTACAGTACCTTTAAATTGTATTTTGTCTATGGTACACGAGAAGTTATCGGTGGGCGGGAGCGGGAGCGCAGGGTTCTGGCATCCTCCTCTGATCTTTAGTTAGATAGTTGTTTAGTTAGAGTGTGGGGCGACAGGCACACTGCGAAATGGGGGTTGGCGGAAGCCTAGTGCAGGGGTGCAGGGTGGGGGGAGGCGGGATGGGAATATTTTTGGGTAGGTGCTGTTCTTTCTTTTGTTTTGTGTTTTATGGCACCACTACACTATGTTTGACTAATTTGCTACAGACAGAGGGTTTTTGTGTTCCTTTCATGTATGATGATGTGAATGGGTTGGGGGATAATATTAAACGCAGTGTGTTCTTCAGTATCTTAAAGGTCATGCACCTGATGTGGTCCGGCTCCAGGAAGTGCATTTAGTTGGGAATTTGTGTAAGGCAATGCATAGAATGGGGTACAAGTTGGTGGCCCACGCGGGATTCACGTCGGGATCCAGGGGAATGGGCATCCTTCTTCGGAAGGTGCTCCTGTTGGTTATTGACTCCACGATAGAGGACGACAGAGGTAGATATGTTGGTGTGACGGGTCGCTGGGAGGGATATGTTTTAACCCTCTTATATGCTTATGTCCCCCCGGGTATGCAGGCTACTACGTTTGTTGATTTGGGTAAGCTCCTATTGAACCTGCCGGTGGGGCTCTTGATCTTAGGGGGAGACTTCAATGTGGTGGTTTCGGGACTTATGGATAGGCATCCCCAGCAGTATACGGGCCGGGCCAACGATGGCTGCCTGATTTTCTTGAAGCAATGGGTTTGGTGTATGGCTGGAGGCTGCTCCACCCTGACCAGAGGCAATACACTTTCCATTCTGGTGCCCACGGAAGTCTCTCCCGCCTAGATTGTTGCTTGGTACCTGCGGCCCATGCATCGTACATGGCGGAGGCTGTTCATTTGGCCAGGGGTATCTCTGACCACTCTCCGCTATGGTTTCGGTATTGTGTCGCTTCGGGATCGGCAGGTAGAATTGCCCCGATTAGCCCCTGGTATATGCAGAATCCTAGACTTCGTAAAGATCTTATTACGGCTTTAGACCATTATTTTCTGGACAATGAAGGGTCGATACCCTGTTAGGTGTCTCTTTGGGAAGCCTTTAAAGTGGTCGTCAGAGGTCAGGCTCTATCATTGATAGCTGGGACAAAAAAAAAACGAATAAAGAAGGTCGTTGAGGCGGAGGCTGAGATTGGTCGCTTGGAGGGAGAACTAGAACGGGAGGTGACTCGGGCTAAACTGCATATATTGACTCTGAAACAGCATGATTATAAATCTTTGGTCACTAATAATGCAAGAGCTCTTGGTAGGGACCAGCTGGGCAGGCTTTACGACCTCGGAGATAAAGCAGGAAAACTTGTCGCTTGGTTGGACAGAAGGGATAGGGCAGAACGCGTAGTCCCAGAGCTTGTGACGGCGAAGGGAGCGCTGATTACCGATCCCCAGAGCATTGTTGATAGCTTCGCGGCATATTTTCGAACGGTATATACCTCGGTCTTGGATCGGCTGGAAGAGGACTCTCACTTGCTGCTTCGGGATATATAGCTTCCGTGCTTGTCCAAGGAGGACCGTGATTTTCTGGATATTGCCTTGACAACTGATGAAATAGCCCAGGCTATCCGTTCCTTGAATTCGGGTAAGGTGCTGGGGCCCAATGGACTCCCAATTGAGCTATATAAGCTTAGGCCAGATAAGCTGGCTCCTCACCTTAAGGGGATGTTTGTTGAGGCCAGGGAGAAGGAGATACTGCCTTATGATCAGAGACTTGCGTTGGTGGTGGTAATTCATAAGGAGGGTAAACCAATCAATCAATCAATCAATGACATTTATAGAGCACACTACTTACCCGTAGGGTCTCAAGGCGCTTGGGGGGGGGGGGGGGGGGGGTGCCGCTACTGCTCGAACAGCCAGGTCTTTAGCTTCTTCCTGAAGGAGAGATGGTCTTGGGTCAAGCGCAGGTCAGCCAAAAACTAGTTGCGCCTCTTATAGGCCTATTTCTTTATTGAATGGGGAGTCCAAAATACTTGCCAAACTTCTGTCAAATAGGCTCATTAAAGTGATTAATGGATTGATACACCCAGATCAATCGGGCTTCATTCCCCGCAGGAATACGGCCCTGAATCTACGTAGGTTGCATGGAGTGCTTGCCAGAGCCCACACCCTGCAAGAATCGGCCATAATCGCCTCACTTGATGCCACAATGGCTTTCGATACCGTAGAATGGCCATATTTGTGGGCAGTCCTGTCTAAATTTGGATTTGGCCCTGATTTTATTCACTGGGTGCGTTTATTATATACCGAGCCGCTCACATAGATAGTGGTTAATAATCGTGTCTCGACATCCTTTCTTCCCGGTCGGGGTACTCAGCAGGGTTGTCCCCTTTCTCCCCTTCTTTTTTCCCTGGCCCTGGAGCCCCTGGCGGCCTGGATTCACTGGGAGCCATCAATTCGGGGCATTCGGTGGTCCCCTGATTGGGAGGACCGGATCTCATTGTATGCTGATGATATTCTACTCTACCTGACATCGCCTAGGAAGTCCCTTACTGTAGTCTGTGATGTGTTGGCCTCCTTTGGTAGAAATTCTGGGCTCTCCATCAACTGAGGGAAATCTCTTTTGTTTGTTCTTAAGGGAGAGGCCCCCGTCCCTCCACGAAATTGTCCTATTCAGGTAAGCTCGGGCGGTTTCAAATATCTCGGGATTTTCGTGTCGCTAGACCTGGCGGTCCAGTATGCTAAAAATCTCCTTCCCCCTTTGCAGAGGCTTAGGAGCGACATTGCTACTTGGAAGAGACTTCCCCTCTCGTTGTTGGGACGGGCAGCCCTCTTTAAAATAATGTCTTTGCCTCGTTTCTTGTACGCCCTTCAGAATACTTTGGATGTGGTACCGGCCAGTTACTTTCGTGAGTTGGAAGGATTGCAGCGTAGCTTATTATGGGAGGGCAGACCCCGTATTGCTTTGACTAAATTGACGCTTCCCTGGTATGATGGAGGCATCGCCCTCCCAGACATAAAAAGATATTAATGGGCCTCTCAGTTGGCTGCGATCAACCGGGGAACATATGAGCCCGTTGCCGATCCCAAATATGCGGTGAATAGGTGGCTTCTTCCAGGAGCGCTGTGACCGTCCTGACGCTCTCAGTAGCGGTCGCTCCCCACGCTCCCTGCTCTCCTTTGGTATCGTTGGGCTGCGCTCTTTGCTCTGATCTGCTCATTTTAAAACTGCTGGCTGCTGTCTCTCATAGCGCTGTAGTGCGATAAGCATTGCCGAGTACTAGAAATAATTATAGCACTTTAGCTGACTTAAGCACTGTGTTATTCATTTGCGCAGTCCCAGTTGTAGCGCTCGCTGTGTTGCTTTGACTGGAAATTGCATTACTTGTTTTGTGCATCGATATTTGTAGCGCTTTCATCACAGATTGTCTAAGTTCTGTAATTTGTCTTTGTGCCCCAGCCTGTCTCTAGTTTCACTTTTGCTGCCATTTTGTTGTTGTTGTGCCTCGGAGCCCGTCCTCTACACCCCGCCCCTGCCTCCCAGCTGATCCTCCCTCGCCCCTCCCCCCTCCACTTCTCCACTTATGACAGATGCATTTGCGTGCAGCGTTCAGGCGCAGCGGTCGCGCCCCATGTGCGCCGAAGGTGCGCCAAAGGTAAGCCCGTCTACGCCCGTCCGCGCCTGGACCGCGCCCATCGCCAGACCCTCTGGCCCCGCAAAATACAACCCACCCGCATAATGTATGACGCCGCTACCCTCGTTGCCCTTAACCCCGGACGCACACCACAATGCTGCGAAGCTGCCCCAGGACACACCCATGGACCCTTCGCCTGCCACTCCTGCAAGTTCGCCTGCATCAGGACCCACACCAAATCCACTAACTCCAAACACAGTTCCGAACCTAACCACCTGAAGTGCATCCTGCTGAACACCCGCTCGGTCCACAGACACGCCACTGAACTCTGGGACCTACTCGACACTGCATCGCCGGACGTCGCCTTCCTTACAGAAACCTGGATGAACACGTCATCAGCGCCCGACATCGCCATAGCCATCCCGGACGCTTACAAGATCATCTGAAAAGACCGCACCAACCAAACAGGAGGAGGCATCGCCATCGTCCATAAGAACACCATCCGAATCACGACCAGCTCCGACGATAACCTCGCTACCGCCGAACACCTCCACTTCCAGATCCACACCGACCCCAGGACCACACTTAGAGGCACCCTCATCTATTGACCACCAGGAACCCGCCCACAATTCAACGAAGACATCACTGACTTCATCAGCCAACATGCCCTCAACTCCGAGAACTACATCCTACTGGGAGACCTCAACTACCACCTGGAAAAGAAAAATGACAGCAACACCACCACCCTTCTGGACAACCTGGCCAATCTCGGACTCAAACAACTTGTTGACTCCCCCACCCACCTTGCCGGACACACGCTCGACCCTATCTTCACCTCCAGCAAACACATCTCCTTCGATCACACCACAGCTCTCCATTGGACGGACCACAGCTGCGTTCACTTCAACTACAAAAAGACCTTGACCCACAACCCCCCACAACCGGTTCCTCGAAGAAACTGGAACAAAATCACCACCGACCAACTCTTCACATCGCTTAACCAAAACCCTCCTGCCATATCATCGGACCCAAACCAAGCTGCCACCAAACTCACACAATGGATCACCCACAGCGCTGACGAACTTGCACCCTTGAAAAACCACCAGATCAAACAAGGTAGCAAAAAGGCCCCCTGGTTCAACGATGACCTTAAGAAATCCAAGAAGTTATGTCGTACTCTCGAGAAAACCTGGAGAAAAAACCCAACCACTGACAACCTGACCACCTTCAAGGCCGCCACCCGCAAACACCACCAATTGATCCGATCCACCAAGAAATCAGCATTCAAGGATCGACTCGACAACAACGCCCACAACAGCAAGGAACTATTCAACATTGTCAAAGAATTTACCAACCCCACCGCCGGCACAAACCACATCACTCCCTCCCAAGACCTCTACGACTCTTTATCCTCTTTCTTCCACAACAAAATCGCCAACATACATAACAGCTTTGAAAAACAGTCCGAAGAACAGTCCACTCCACCCACCTCCGAACCAAAACAGAACTCTCACAACCTTTGCGCCTGGAACCCAATCACTACTGAAGACACCATCCGCCTGATGAACTCCATCCACTCAGGATCGCCAACCGACCCATGTCCCCACCACATTTTCAACAAAGCAGACTCCATCATCACACCCCATCTCTGCAATGTCATCAACTGTTCCTTCAACTTCGCTACCTTCCCAGAAAGCTGGAAACACGCCGAACTCAGCGCCCTTCTGAAGAAACCCACAGCAGACCCCTCTGAACTTAAGAACTACCGCCCCATCTCACTCCTCCCATTCCCTGCCAAAGTCATTGAGAAAGCTGTCAATAGTCAGCTCGCCGCCTTCCTTGAATCCAACAATTCCCTCGACACCTCACAGTCTGGCTTCCGAGCCAAACACAGCACCGAAACCGCCCTCATCGCAGCTACAGACGACATCCGAACGCTACTGGACAACGGAGAAACAGTTGCCCTCATCCTACTTGACCTCTCCGGCGCCTTCGACACAGTCTGTCATAGCACCCTCATACAATGCCTCAGCAACGTCGGAATACAAGGAAAAGCTTTGGACTGGATCATCTCGTTCCTCACCGGGAGAACCCAGAGAGTTCGCCTCCCCCCATTCAAATCAGAGGCCACCGAAGTCATCTGCGGAGTACCACAAGGATCATCACTCAGTCCCACCCTCTTCAACGTTTACATGAGTCCCCTCGCATCCATCGCGCGACAACACAACCTCAACATCATCTCCTACGCAGACAACACCCAGCTGATCCTCTCCCTCAGCAAAGACCCTAACACCGCCAAAACCAATCTACACGAAGGAATGAAAGAAGTATCCGAATGGATGAAGAACAGCCGTTTAAAACTAAACTCGGACAAAACGGAAGTCCTCATCCTAGGATCATCCCCCTCTGCCTGGAACGACTCATGGTGGCCACCGGCCCTGGGTACAGCACCCATACCTACAGACCACGCACGTAACCTGGGCTTCATCCTAGACTCCTCCCTCTCGATGACCAGACAAGTCAACGGCGTCTCATCCTCATGCTTCAACGTCCTTCGCATGCTCAAAAAAATCTTCTGTTGGATCCCCACCGAAACAAGAAAGACTGTCACCCACGCACTGGTCACTAGCCGACTGGACTATGGAAACACCCTCTACGCTGGAACCACAGCCAAACTACAGAAAAAACTCCAACGCATTCAAAACGCCTCAGCCAGACTCATATTGGACATCCCCGTAAGCTCACATTACCGGTCACCTGAAAGACCTCCACTGGCTCCCCGTCAACAAGAGAATAACGTTCCGTCTCCTCACCCACGCACACAAGGCCCTCTACGACCTAGGACCCGAATGCCTCAACACACGACTGTCCTTCTACACACCCACCCGCCAACTACGATCATCCAATCAAGCCCTCGCCGCAATTCCGCGCATCCATAGATCCACCATGGGAGGAAGATCCTTCTCCTACTTAGCGGACAAAACCTGGAATTCTCTCCCCACTCACCTCCGCCTTACACAGAACCACCTTTCCTTCAGAAAGCAGCTTAAAACCTGGCTATTGGATAAGTAATGCACACACCCTCCCCCAAGCGCCTTGAGACCCTCTGGGTGAGTAGTGCGCTATACAAATTCCTGAACTTGAACTTGGAGGTAGTTATAACAGGGCGCTGTACTCTAAGTCAACCAAGTTGAACTTAACAGGGTCTACTAAACACGCGGTGAGGATCTGGCATGATGCCTCGAGCTTGTTGGGATGGAAAGACAGATTGACTTTAGCCACCCCACTGTTGGATTCGGAATGCCTGGGTAAACTTTGGAACACAAGAGGATTTGATAAGTGGGATCTGATAGGGATTTCAACTATAAAAGACGTCTGGGGTAGGGGGAAAGTTAAGACATTCGAGGAACTACAGATCGAATTCAAACTAATGGGAACTGAGTACTTTCGCTACGCACAGTTCCAACATCCATTGCATACGTCCCTGCCTGATGGGGCGGATCCGCCTCAGGCTTCCCCGCTCGAGGATAGAATTCTGGATGGGCATCTCCCGGAGAAAACTATCTCCCTGATCTATAAGAAATTGATAAATCAAAGGGCGGAATTACTTAGTGAGTTGAGGGATAAATTGACACAAGATGGAATAGAATTGGATGATGAGGACTAGCAATCGGCTGTATCCTCGCCAAAAGTGGTTGCGATCCCAGCTAGACTGCGGTTGGTCAGCTAAAAATTCTACATAGGGTGTATATCACGGGTCCCCGCCTTGTCCGTATGGGATTGTTGGAAGTAGGATTGTGTCGACGGAAGTGTGGGCTTGTGGGTAAATTCTTGCATATCATTTGGGAGTGTCGGTATGTTGCCGAGTACTGGGGTAGGATCCAAAGCAGTATGCAGGAGGTTTTGGGAGTAACCTTGCTGCCGGAGGCTAGGAGATGCCTCCTTAATATATGGGAACCTACTGACCTGAATAACGCGCAAACACAATGGACCACACTGGGTTTTATGATAGCAAAAAGGAATATCGCACAGCAGTGGGGATCCGAGCTACCTCCTGCCCTTGAGAGCTGAAAGGAAGACCTGGATTGGTGTATGTTTCGGGAGAAGTCTGTAGATATAGCGAGAGGCCGGCCGCGAAAATGGGCATCTGTTTGGGGGCTCTGGAATAAATATAGGGGAGAGGTCTGTGTCCCACCTAGAGATTCTGTATTTGATTTGCCTCCAACCCCGTGAGTTATAGATACTGTATGTCTTTTAATCCCCACCCCCCCTCTGGAAGATTTACTGTGGTGTTATGATGTGATTCTGTGGTCTGTGCTTTGTATTTTCTTATCTCATCATTGTAGAACTGACACATTTTCAATATTATATTCAAGGAAGCCTTGGTTGCTGCTTTTTTTATGCAGCTAACAACATTGACAAAGCCAAAAGTTCTGGCTCGTCGTAGGTGTAATGTTACATGTTCTAGGTGTAACGTTGTTGTATTATATATCTTGGTGCAATGACAGAAGCAACAAAAATACCATGCTGGCGGCACATTATACTAAGCACAGATTTTTAGCTTGGGTGTTTTAAACAAAGCCCTTAATTACATCGAACACCCCCTCTGGAGAGACTCCCCAGTTTTTTCATCCCACTTAAAGCTTTGGAAATAACACCATGTCACAGTCGCCTCACATCCGGGCACTGTGCATCATGCACGACTCATGCCTTTCACTTTTTCAGATTGCCTATGTGCAGGGGCATAGTGAACCCTCCCATACCCCACCCCACCCTTGCTTTAGGAACTACACCGAGGGTGGAATTCTTGATGCGTTTCTTCTGTCTGCAACTCTGCAGACAAAGGCTCAGCTCATAACTAATGTGAAAAGGTGAGTGAGTAAGTAAGGGATGGGAGGATGGATGGCTGGATGGATGAGTGAAAGGGTGGAGGATGGGTGAGTAAATGGGTGGATGGATGAGAGAAATGATGGATGGGTTGATGAATTGATAAGTGAAAGGGTGAATCGATGGACGGATGAGTGAAAGGGTGAATATAAGGCTGGATGAGTGAGTGAAAGGCTGGGTAGATGAGAGAAAGGGTGGATGGATGAGTGAAAGGATGGATGAGTGATAGGTTCAATGGATGGATTCATGAGTGGATGAGTAGATGGATGGGTGGGTGGGTGGAATGATGGACGGCTAAGTGAAAGGGGGATGAAGAGAGAAAAGGAGGATGGGTGGATGGCTGACTGAACGGGTGAATGGGTGGAAGGATGAGTGACTGTGTGAATGAAAGAGTAAATGAAAGGATGGCTGGATAGGTAAATGGTTGGATGGATGAGTGAATGGATGGATGGGTGGAAGAGTGGATGGATGAGTGTACGGATGGATAGGGTGAAAGAGTGAATGGATGGATAATGGGTGGATGAGTAAAAGGGTGGATGCAGGGATGAATGAGTGAAATCATGGATGGAAGGATACGTGATGGATAGGTTTGTAAATGGTTGAAAATAGACATGGATGGGCACACACATGGAAGGACAGAATGAATGGTGAAAGACTAAATAATAGATGAAAGTTGATTATACATTGTAAGCCCCATTTTCTTAAGCAACATTTTCTATACATTGACTTTCGCGTTTATATGAGTCATTGTCTCTATATAATATGTGTGTGATGTTACGCACCCTGCCATACATACGTCGAATGAGTAGCACTATAAAAGAAATTAAATACACATGAGAGAAGGTCTATGTGAAGATGAGGGGCACCATTGGAATGTGGTAGCATGGCCCAACTGGCCGGACCCGGCATCGGGCATCTCCCTGCGAGCTGGAAAGGTGGGGTGGGGGCAGTTTTGTTACCACAAAAAGACCTGCACTTTTGTTTAAAGCTGCGCGCATACTGAATAGCCATAAAGTGCACAATTGTCTCAACCTAATACAAACCTATTTTCACTTGAACTTAAGTGGTTGTCTATTTATTTACTAACATACTATGGCGCAACCTCTTCTGATGTGTCTGTAAAACTTACCTTTTGCCCTGAATTTTGAACTCCTGTCCTGAATTTTTGTCCTGAATTTTGACCCTTTGTCCTGAATTTTTACATTCCCTGTCCTGAATTTGCACCCATCCAAGTTGGTCACCCTACTCCAAATAGATGCTTGCGTCTTTTGCTAGCGTTCTTTGGAATCCACACATCTGTCTCATGCCTAGTAACAAAATTATATTTCATTTAATGAATGCAACAATAACAAAATTAAATTTTATTTAATAAATGCAACAACAGGCACTATCAGTCCCAGGAATGGTGCCCTTCAAAACCAGGAGCAAGAGAGTGATAACTGTACTTGCATGAAACAGTAGTGGGTTCAAACATGGCCCGCTGATGAGCAGCCTTAGATCTAGGGTAGCTGGTGGTGATCCCGTTGGATGTCGCCAGTCAGGCCTCAGTCGTCGTCATTGTTAAACTGCACACACCACAAGTCGAATGGTGGAAGATGTAGCCGACGTATTTATTGGAGGATCTAACCTGTAACACCACCAACAGCTCCATCCAGTCCCGCCAGCTCCTCCAACTTGCTAAACTAGAATACAACGATCAGCTCTAGCCCTGGCTAACCCAAGTGACAAATGTCCACAACGTAATTATTTTTCTTAAATTCTACATATTATGCAGCAGGTGATGAATTATGTGACAAATCCATTTTTTTCTCAGTCTAAACAATTTATTTTAGTTAAATTGCTATAAAACTGAAGAACAATGCAACAAAATGAATAGTACAGATATATATTATATAAAAGCTAGAACTGTAAACATGAATCATCTGACAGTTAGTAATTTCCACCCATTACTTGATATGATACTAAAAGAATCCATTAAATATTTCACGTGAAAAATGAATAGGTCAGTTTTAATCATTGGCATCACTTTCCCTGAGTTTCAGTGCAGCCAACAGAAAACATGAAATGTAAACTCCATCAGGCTTGGAATGTGGTTTTAAAAAGCCCCTTTAATCCTTTCACCCTTAACATACCCTTATAATTCAGTTATTACTTAAGCCATAGGACTGGCATGCTGGATGAAAATGCAGAAAATGCATTTCTTCCTCCACCTGGTCTGGCCAGATATGGCAAGATTGTGTATAGTTTAAGGATATAATGCTTACCCTTAACTATAAGTAGAAGGCTTTGGTCTCCATATGTTCGCCTTCATCCAAGTAAAAATCATGTTTGAGTGGAGATTTTCTACTGATGAAATCCTTGGCTAGACTTCGATTGGATGGGGTTAGAACCATCAACCACAGGGACAGTTTTAATGTATGCTGATTTGATCTCATGTGCCAAACCAGAGTCAGTAGATAGGCTCAAATCTGGGGAATGCTTAACTTTCCAAGCAACTCGCTGATGTTCCTCAACCAGCCCCAAGCTTGGCTGCCCTCAAGGCCTCCGCTTCTTGCAGTGCCTCCCTATAATGGCCGAGCTTAGTGTCTGACCCAACATGAAAAAGGTCTCTGTATGATGCTTAAGATCCCAAGCTCCAGGAGAAAATATACTATGGGGGTGCTAAAAGGTCATCTCAGCAATTGCTTCAAAAAGGCCTTCCCACACCCTGATGGATCAACCGTCCATCCCTCTGCTGTGCAACATGTAAGGTGGCTCCTAGATGTGCTCATATGGCTTTCCGTTTTAAATCATGGGCAAAATCTATGTCTAGGTATGTGAGATGTTTTAACACCTCTAGGCGGATGAAGCATCATTTTATTCGGATGCTTTGATGGTCAGGTCATAAGTGGTGCACAACTCACCAAATATTTCTAATACATTCTGTAGGTCTTCTAACATCTTGGAAACCATTAGAGCCTCATCATCAATCAAAAGTGTCACAGTAGTAGTTCCACCCAGGTTGGGGGCATCATTGGCGGAAGGATTCAAAGGTTTATACTGTCCTCATTTAGACACAGGGAAAGAGAGGAGCGAATGAACAACCCCGCAGGACAACTTTATGAACAGGGTAGCTAAGTTTTTCAATGCTGCGTGTGCTTCTGGATTTCCTCATTGTTGGCATTGTGCAATTAATCTACCTGTTTTTTAAAAGGGTAACCTTGCTAGTCTCAGCTGCTACTGGCCAATCCCATTACTAGAGTCAGTTGTGAAGGTTATGGGCAGGATGGTGCTTAATCGTTTGATAACTAGGATGGACAATAATACAATTCTTTCCAGGGTGCAGTATGGATTGAGTGAGGGTCTTGGCACCAAGCAACAATGTCTCCATCTTCATCTCTTGATATGCAAATATACTGTTGCCAAACATAGTCACATTTAGCTGCTCTTCATGGACCTTTCAAGTGCCTTCGACAGTGTTGTGAAATCTAGCCTCAAGAAATCTTGGTGACTTTGAGGGGATGAAAAGGGTATTGTTACTTTCTTACATGCACTACTCTGTGATCGTGAAGTCTCTATGAGATACAGCCTGAATGGTGAATGTACAGAGCCTATTGGTTTATCTTGTGTGTGAGACAAGATTGTGTGCTTGCCCCTGTGCTATTTCTGCTGTAAATTAATGGGCTAGAAGCTGCTCTAAGGTGGGCAGGGACATGATTAGGAACAAGGCTGTTCCTGTACTATTGTATGCAGATGATGCTGTTCTTCTCACAAGAGCTTCTAATGGGCCTAAACTTTTATTGGATACTTTTGTTGACTTTATGGGAAAATGTAATCTAAACAAAGCCTTTGTTATGGCATGTGGACCCAAGAATCTCACGTGCAGCAGTTTACTATGCAGGGCAAGTCCATAGCTAGAGCACACACATTTCCTTACCTAGGGATAACTTTCAATTCACATGGACTCTGGGCATCATGCCTGACTAAATGCACCCTGAGATTCTTAAACTCTGTTGAGTTCTTATATAATTTGACATACTCTATTGGAAAAAATCCATCAGTCCGTTCTTAGAGGTTTATAAAAGAAAGCGATTAGCTGTACTAACTTATGGCTCAGGTGTGTGGGGTAAATAATAATGGGAGAGCCCTTCAGGTACAGGAAAACATGAACTTTAGACATATTCTGGGCCTACCAGCCTGCTGACCTAGTTATGCAATCCATGAGGAAATGTGACTTGTGCACATGGGAGATCTGATTAAGCTTGCCCCTCTGTTACTGTTGTGGGGATTCTGGACATACACAGAACTATGCGCAGGAAAACCGGACCTCGGTGTATAGGGGCTGAGCCTTCCTACCTCTTCAGTACCCAAAATCCCCAAACCGACTAGCTATAGTGTCTCATTCGTTCTCCTACATAATGACGAAGGTACAAATCATTAGACAACCCAGAACACAAAACTCCAGACTCTCTCAGGAATCGCGGTAGCAAGTCATACCCTTTCGTTCACTCACTAGTTTCTGTCCACAATAAGAATTGACAGAGTCAAAGAGAAAGAACACAAAAGAAAGCTTCTCTGTTATTACCTCATAACAGGCTGATGGTAAAAAGGGATAGAAATAGACAACGTATAATATTAATCTCCTACTTATGATTAGAATGTCCGCTACACTCTAAAAAGAGACCCTAGGTCCTCCCTGTCTCCAATGACTTCAAAAATTCGGCTGCATCCATTACCCTTCTAAAATTGTGTAGTTTGTTGGTATGCATCACCCGAACACTGGCCGGAAATCTCAATTGAGCCGTTGCTCCCATTTTTTTATAGGACACAATCATATTGCCAAATTCCCACTGCTTATTCGCTGTTATTTGGGATATGTCAGATCTAATCTCAAAAGTCATTCCATGCATTGTTAAACTTTTCTGTTTTAAGGCTTTTATTAATATTTGTTCTTTGATTTTGTATGTTTTAAAATTGACAAGAATTTTCCTAGGTTTAGTCTTTCCCGGGGCTGCCTTAAAATGGTCTCTATGGCCCCTCTGGATATCTTCCATCAATTCATTCACAGTGAACTCAATTTGTGTACATGATTTTAGGAGCCTTGCAACAAAGGCTTTAAGGTCTTCTCCTTCTGGGACTTTTAGGATCCAGAGATTATTGCTTCTCATATTATTTTCAATAATTCCATTTTATCTCTCCAGATCATCTCGTCCCCCTTTAATATTTTTATTTCTTTTGTATTGACCTCAGTTTGGAATGTAACTTCTCTAACTGAAAATTCCAGCTGAGTGGTCCTACTAGCAAGGTCATCCATTTTCCTCTCTAGACTATCACACTCAGATCTGATCTCTTTCTGATTCTCTTCAGAAACGTCGAACCTGTTCCTTACTTCCGTTGTTAATACCTTGAATAGATCCACAACAGAATGAGATTGAGGGTGAAACTGTGGTTCAGATTGTACTGCAAATGGGGTAGAGTGCACTGAAGTTGGTCTGTGTTTACTCGCTCCACCATGGTTAATGAAAAGCCTTCCTTCATCGCTCATGCTAACTCATCCCCTACCTCTTGCTGTGGCTCAGCAGAAGGTGAGCTGTTAGACTCCATATCTGTAACACAGGGATATAGTCTCTCTTCCGACCATGATATACTGGGCTTCAACACAGCCTCCTCCTCTTGAGGGTCTGGGATATCTGCCAGAATCTGATATCTATTCGGGTTTGTTGTCTCTTTATTCCCACTCTGATTATATGCTGTATAAACTTGTAGTGGAGTTTTCAATACCGAGGCTTTCTGTACTATTTTGAAAAAAGTTCTTAGGGACGGAGTAATTTTTAAGTTTGTTGTCGGTAGCTCTCCTTTTTTACTTCTCTGCTTCCTTTTCCTTGGAATCTCACACTCACTTTCCTTTCCACGTTGTTTCAGGTCAGAACACCCAGAATCATTTACCTCCTCTATGGTGGAGAAACCTGTATCGTTATCTAAGTTTATATCAAATAATGCCTTACCAGGATTTTTCTGGTTCCTCAATTGATACCTATTTCGGCCCTTACCCCTATCTACAACCCCCTCTTGGTATTGACCTTCCCCCACGTGCCCAAATTGCTTGATGCCACTTTTCCCTGATTTCTCGCTGCCACACTACTTCTTAATAACTTCCCTGTCTGCTTAGGCAAGAGACTAGGTAAGGGGCTAAGGACCTGATTTAATATGGGTAGTAATCCAGATATTCCAGGTTGTAACTGGGATTGTGTCTGAACGTGACCGCCTTCTTCACTTTCAATATCTCTTTCAAAAACACAATTGCCTTCCCACTCAGCGTCCTCCACTTTTGCTAACTGTTTCTAATTTATAGTTTCCACTTCAATATGACACTGACCTGGGATTATTGCCGGTGTTATTGTGTTCCTATTTGTAATTACATATTCTACAATGTCCTGAATTGCTCATCTCCTACCGTAACTTTCAGGACCCTCTTGTCAAAACTTCACTCCAGGCTCCGAGATCCCTGTGCTCTCCCTTTGCACACCAGAGCACTCTATTGCTCTAGTTCTGCCTCTGCCCTGACTTCCCTGAAGGGAGATCAATGCCACCACCCTTGACCCGCTCCCCACCTCTCTTGCTGCACAAGACCAGAGAAAGCTTTGCATTTCAGAGCCTGTGCCCCAATCCAAAGCAGCTTCGGGCTTCAGAACATGCCGCCGCTACCTCTCTCCTCTGCCGCCAGCCCTCCTTCCTTCGAATAAAGCGGTACAAAAGGGGGTGGTGAGCATCTGAACCAATCAAACACTCACACCCGGTCAACAGATCTGGGTTTAATCCATCACCGTTCTTTAGCCCACTTTGCCACCCCAGTTCAGACATGGCCATATGCAAATCAGTCTGACCCTGTGCCTTATGGAAACAGTCCAGCCCAAACTGCCAAGCCATGCCTTCCCTGGACCGGAAACAAGCTTCCGAGGCCCGGTTTCTGGCATTTCCTTCAGCAGACCACACTATGCCGACCTGAAACGCCTCAAAAAGAAAACTCCAGGTAAGACAGCCTTTCTACCGCGCCTTATAGTGTCTCTGTTCCACAGAACAACACATCCGTTTTGAGCACTTTACCACCGCAAATCTTTCTTTGAAAATTCCTCTCAACGTGTCATGTCCGCATTGTCCGCATCGTCCTTCTGCACCGCAATAACCTCCTCAAGCTCAGGAGCCTCCTCGACCACGTCTCAAGCGGCCGCCATGTTTTCCCCATTTAAATAATAGAGAAGCTTTCTTTTGTGTTCTTTCTCTTTGTTCTCTTATTCCTCTCTTTTTTTTTGTTAAATTTATAATCTTTAAAGTTTATTTTCGAATCCTCAAGTACGGGGGCCTCCTAAGGCTTTAGGCCAAAATAAAGTCTGAGGAGGGTTTTGCAAGGGTGGGGGGATAGGGGGATCACAAATAGGTTTTAGTACAAGGGTGGGAGAGTAGTGGGAAAAAACAGAAAAAAATTAGTCCTCATTGAAAAATATACTCTTAAGCCTCAAATAAAAAAAACAAATGTTTTCAAAGAACTTAGCATGACAGCCAGCTAGTTAAAGCAAGTAGAGCTAATTTCATAGAATGTTAACAGGCTTAGAATGAAGTGCAGAAGGGAGAGGCTGCTGCAATATTTGAAAGATGTCCCGGCCCAGATCATAATTTTACAAGCGACTCATCTAACTGGGGATGAGATGAAAGAGACTGTCAAATCAAGAAATTGGCTACAAAAAACAGTATTTACCGATCAGCAGCTTACCATCAGAGGGGTAGCGATTCTGGTCAAAACGAATCCCCAGATAGTGATGGAGCGGAGTAAAGTAGATAGGGCGGGCAGATGGACAATTGCCACGATTAGATGTTATGATCAGGAATATACAGTGGTGGGCTATACTGGCCCAAATTTAGATGACCCTATCCCCTTAGATTTTCCTGATCCTGTTATCATGGCCATCGAAGCAGGGCCTTGCTGAATAATAAAACACAATTATTAATAGAATATGCAATGAAAGATATAGGCGGGTGTGATATCTGGAGAGAGAGGAAGGGCCCCCTTAGGAGCTACACTTTCAATAACAAAAAATACGGACATGAATCTAGAATTGATTTTTTTCTTTGTTGTATCTTGAAAGAACACGTTGGTAGTGTGAGTCATATGGGTTCACATATGTCTGACCATTCAGCCATAACTATGTCCTTGACACCTTCAAAAAATGTTGCACAGAAAGATGGCAAATGGATCGCACCATATTCTTTGATGATGATGATATAGTAAAAAAGCTTAGACTGGAAAACAAAGAGTTTTTTAAGGATAATTTGGGTGCAGCTTCGATCAGTATAGTGTGGTATACATACAAAGCTTTCCTAAGGGGGAAAATAATCTCTGTGCAGTCCATAAAAATAAACAAAGAAGGGAAGAGATAACGGGTATACAGCGAAAGATCAGGGTTGTGGAACAGCAGTTGTTAAACAATAAAAAAAAAGAATTGACAGAGTCACTGTTATAGTTCAAAATGTTCATTTTAACTATAGTGCTCTGTAATGCAGTATACGAGCCACTACCAGCAGCAAAACGCAAAACCTAAAACAGATAGCATTGTTGCAATTCCATTGAATATAAAGGGGGTTGTCATTGTATATAGCCAGTGGATAAAGGACTATAAGGGCTAACCACCCTCCCCTTCGTAAGAAGAAATTTTATTATATAAAGGAAGATCTCTGGGCTTTGTCAGCATACCCCATACTTTAGTGCCTAGATGGTAGTTTTACATCATAGGAACAGCATAGCTCTTCTCCCTGGAAAGGTCCTTCTCCAAGTGTGTTTTAGAACAACATGCATCCCCGCAATATCAAAGCACGAGTTTCCAGCAGTATCAGCTGTGTTAGCATGTTTTGTCTAGATGCTAGGGGCTGACCAGAACAGAATAACAAGGGGCATTGTTTATCGACCTTGCACCTAGTGTTCAGAGTAAACTCCAGGAACAGGCAGAGAACACGGAAAGCAGACGGTTCTCATGTGAAAGGTACACACAGAGTTTTGCAAAATAAAGGTATGTATTAACGTGCACAAAAGCAGCATCATGGCAGCAGAGCTCATGCTTACTTAGCAATGTCGACAATGACCCTAATGGCCATATGAAATTACTATGTGACTCGATCTAGTGTGACCCCCCACAAGCTACATTTAATAGGGAAGGCGTTGAGGATTGCCTGCCTTGGGAACTGGGAACCTCGATTCCTTTTCAATATCTAACAAACAGCCAACAAGTTGGGTACATGTTCGATTGTTTTCAAATCCCCGGGGCTCAAACTCCAATGATGTAGCATGGCTAAAAGCAAGTTTTATAGCCCTAAAGAGGGAAGCTAGGGAAGTGAAGTCGTAGAACTAGCAAAGAGTGCCAGTTTTTAGCACCTTATGATCTGCTCAACTTTGGGAGTAAACCATATTTGGATATGTTAGATAAGACTTGGGATCAAAGCTTATTAAATATGTTCAGATTTGGTATTATTCAAAGTTATTTATGTTTCCCTCTGGGACAGTTTCATCAATCATCTGTCACTATCTACCTTTGTAATAAGCATTTCACTCAAACGTTAAAGCAATTTACTTACTTTTGTAAATTTTACCTTGTGTACACCAAGTGATTTCTAATCCCTACATTAAGAAGATCTGGCTTTGTGACATGCAAGCGGCATCCATTATTATGTAGAAAACCCTGCAAAATCACAAAATTCCAGTGCCCCGGACTTTAGTGCATCTTCTTAGAAATAGAGCCTTAGAAAACTCTAGATGAGCAACACTGTTGCATAATTACCCGAGTATAGCCATTGATCAAGATACTAATCAGCCGACCCCCTTTTAGCGTGGGTCTCATGGTCTTTGCATTTAAAACACACACTAACAAGGTCAATTGGTCTGAAGGTGTGGCATCTGAGACTTGTAAGTCTATGATGTCATGGTGCTATGGTGCCATGGTTACCCTTGGTTCCTCACCATGGTTCCATTATCTTATTAGTTTCCTGGGTTAAAATGTTTTATTTGAAATGCTTGTGAGCTGTTATCCTGACTGGCTGTGGCCTGGATGGGTCTTCCTTCTTTTTGGAATAAACGTGAACCTCTTTTCCACATCCTTGTGTCCTGCGTCATCCTTTCCAGCTGCATGAGGATCTTAAAGAAGGTTAATCTAATCTGTATATAGAAATACATAGAAAGGAAAAAGAGCAATATTTGTACTTGCATGAAACAGTAATGGGTTTAAACACAGTGGCTGACGACCAGCCTTAGCTCTAGAGGAGTTGGTGGTGATCCTGTTTCCTGTCCCCAGTTAGGACTCACTCGTGGTATAGTTGCCAAGGTTTAGGAGTGCTGTGTTTGACATTTTCATAATTATGAGTGACATTTCAATGACTATGAGTGACTCTTTCTTGTGTGCAAAATCAAGCAATGAAGATGAGGGAAACATTAAATATCAGAAATTACACCCATTTGAACTACGAGAAACTCTAAGATCTTAAAACTGCTTCAAGCAAGCACCAGAAATGGAAGAGCACAAACCTAATGCCCTTGTAACCTGATCGTACTGTTAAACAAATGAAAAACCAATACAGCCCCTCAGTCAGCGGCTGTCACAGAGCTACTACACACCACTGGCGCTGACCAGGTTGCACTCAATCAATCAATCAATCAACCAGAAGTTTGTAAAGCATGGCTACTCACCCATGGGGTCTCAAGGCCATGACTAAACGCTGCTAGAGCTGAAAGTAATTGGACCAGCACAAGTGCTGCAGCGTGCTAGTGCTATTAATAATTTAAGCAAAAGACACACATATATTAGACTGAATGCAGAGCAAATCAAACATTCACCCCCAGTCAAAAGATCTAGGTTAAATCCATTGTTCTTTTGCTCACCATGCCGCCCCAGTTCAGACCCAGCCATGTGCAAATCAGTTTTGAGCCTGTTCCTCATGGGAATAGTCCAGCCCAAACTGCCAAGCCAGGTCCTCCCCTTGACCAGAAACAAGCATCCTGGGACTGATTTTGGGGTATTACCCTTCACCAGTCAAGCTAGGTTCAATGTAGTGGCACACTGAACCCAGGACTCACGTCTGGGCATACCGTGGCGCACTTAGGGCGAGAAAGCAAAACACACACAAACGAAGAACATTCATCCCCAGTCAACAGATCTGGGTTAAATCCATCGATCTTTTGCTCACCACGCCACCCCAGTTAAGACCCAGCCATCTGCAAATCAGTCTTGACCCTGTTCCTCATGGGAACAATCTAGCTCGAACTACCAAGCCAGGTCCTCCCTGGACCAGAAACAGGCATCCTCCAACTGGTTTCGGGCATCATCCTTTTATTTTTGTCACCCTAGGTGAGAAGGGTATGCCCAGACGTGGGTCCTGTGCTCATTGGACCACTGGATTCAAACTAGCCTGGCTGATATCGGTGATGCCCTGAAACCAGTCACAGGAAGCTTGTTACTGGTCCTGGGGGGACCTGACTTGACAATTCGGACTAGACTGTTTCCTTGAGGGACAGGGTCAAGACTGATTTGCATATGGCTGGGTCCAAACTGGGGTGGCGTGGTGAGCAAACGAACAGTGGATTAAACCCAGATCCCTGTGCCTGGGGGTAAATGTTTGCATTGTTCAGCATTCCGTCCATCAATTATTTCTTTTGTTTTTGTCGCCCTAAGTAGGAAGGGTATGCCCAGACGTGGGTCCCGTGGTCACTGCGCCACTGGAGTCAAGCTAGCCTGACTGATGAATGGTGATGCCCCGAAACCGGTCCTATCATGCTTGTTTCTGTTCGTGGGAGGACCAGGCTTGGCAGTTCAGGCTGGACTGTTCCCAAGATTAACAGGTTCAAGACTGATTTGCATATGGCTTAGTCCAAATTGGGGCGGTGTGTTGATCAAAACAAACAATGGATTAACCCCAGATCCTTGTGACTGGGGGTGAATGTTTGCATTGTTCAGCATTCCGTCCATCAATTGTTCCTTTTATTAATAATTGAAAGCACATTTTGAAACAGTGAGAGAGATACCTCACTGAGGCACCACTTAATTTGCAAGCAGCAATTTGTAAGGGCCTTCTCGCCTCAATGGCTCACATGGCAAATGCCAGCCAGTACATGATTCTGCACAGGGAGGGGCTGCTGTGCTGAGGAACCACTCCAGCAGCTGATGCGGTCTGTGGGGGGTTTAGCTGAGCTGCGGTTGGGGTCCCGTCACATGATCATAGTTTTTTAGATAAAATAACCACTGCACAATGCAGTCCCGGTGTAAGCACTGCTGCCATTGCCACTGCCTGCAGCCTGCCAAAACTTTATTCCAACTGCAGCCAAGACGCACGCTCATCACTTTTGTCGCCGCGAGCAAGCGCAGGACCATGCGACCAGTTATTAAACAGTGTATGTCATAAAACTCCAACCTGACCTTATCCAGGCTGATGTCTCGGTAGTAGCCATTGGGAACTGACTCTCAGAGTCAGTCCTGAATATATAATCATTAATCACGCTGCGAAGCGATGTTGAGTGAATGATCATGTTACATTGTAGCATTTAGAGCTGTAGACTCTTAGCCAGCTCCTAAGCCTGCCGGAAGCTACCACTGCAGACCAGCTTTAGTTTCAATCAGTCAATACTGGTGCATGAGTACTGGCACTGCGCTTGACAGTTTTAAAGGCGCTATTATGCGTGACTGCATTTCAGTGCAGTAATGCGGACCACAACACTGAAATGTGCCTAACGCCTGATGCCTGGTAATTGGCAGGGGTGTGACATCACTAGTGTTAAGCTGCACACACCACAAGTCAAGTGGGGGATGTTTTAGCTGAAGAATTTATTGTAGGATACCTGTTACACCTGTAACTTGTAATACCTGTAACACCTCTACACGTGCAACAGTGTTGCATAAGTACAGGAGTATAGTCATTTATCAAGGTACCAAGCAGCCGACACCCTTTCAGTGTGGCATTTAACAGTCTTTTTTTTTAAAAACTCACTCTGACAAAGTCAATTGGTCTGACTGATAATCTAATCTGTATATAGAAATTCATAGAAAGGCAGAGTAAGATATCTCACCTTCAGGCATGGCCGGGAATCACCAGACGTACTTATAAGGCAGCCAAACAAAGACGATGCTTAACAACCGGATTTATTTAGAGTTGACTGTAGTTACAAGTCTCAATCACAGCCCATGCTAAAATGTATGCCATGCAGATTAACATAAATCCTGCACGCAGCGGGTCTGCATGGAGACGGGGCGCTCGTGCCAACGTCCTGCTCTGGTGCCTGAAATGAAGCACGTGCAGCTTTGAGGTAAGAAGATGAGACGTTTTAGTGGCCTCCGCCACCAACTGAAACAAGAGTAACTGCCACTCGGGCGACCCTCACATTCATAGTTGCCAACTGTCCCATTTTTGCCGGGACACTCCTGGTAAGATGGAGATTTCCCCAGGTAATATTGTTGCAGAAACTGTTCCTCTTTATTACACATAGGTACGCAAACAGGAACTTTCTATCTGCAGCAGACCTGTGCTTCAAAGTGTCCAGAGATTTTTTTTCTCAGGTTTTGACAACTATGCACCTCAGTGTTCTAGAATGCTGTGACCTAGACTGGTTTCCCTGGCAAGAAAAGAACACCACAGCACCGTTCTCACTCTTTCTAATTTTTGCCTGCCACGTTCCCGCATGCGTCTGTTATGTTGGAGCATTCTGTGTTTGGAATGCTACAGGGATCATCAATAGAATAAAGAATGTACAGGGGATTCTTGGGAGGGACAGTCAGAAGGGAGTTGATGTTATGTGAAATTGTAATGATTATCTGGAAGCGGAGTTGCCAATAAAGAAGATTAATACAAAATTGAAGAGGAACTGATTTTTACAGCGTCACTTCCCAGTTCTGAACTAGGCATCATCACACTGGAGAGGGACACAACCGGAAGCCAGACATCATAACAACACTACAACCTCCCCACAACTTATATCTGCAGTCCACATTAGTGCTTCAATGTTATGAGGTACTCTGGAACTTAAATCTTTCTTTTTTTGGCATTGACAGTTGAAAAAGGATTTTTGATACAATGCATATTTGTAGTACAAATGTGATTGAAACATAATGAAGACAAGATATTCTGTTAAGAAGGTGTGTTTGTTTTAACAATGGACAATGTAGGCTTTGGAACTATGTTGGTCCGACCTCTGATTTATGATTTATTTATATTACTGGTGCTGAACTATACTCTGTTCTAAGCTCTGCTATTTTATTAATTGTATTTGATTCTGGGAATCATACTGTTATATTCTGGTCTTCTCCTTCTCTGCTGCTCAGCCTGTGTGTGTGATATCATTAGAATGTTCGTGTATGCATGGTTTGAATGTGTGGTCAGTTTGAGTGAGTGGGGCTGAGCAGCTGGATGCTGCTCCCGGTGGGGCCTTCCTTACTACCAACTATGTCTAATAAACCAACTTAAGAATACCTACTATTATTGGATTTACTTATTTTACAATGTACATTTAACATTGTAACAATGGCGACAATGGAGAAAGAACTAAGTGTGCAGGAACTACTTTTGGAACTTGAAACATGGAACTACAAAGATGATTGCAAATTAACTGTAACAAAAACTTTAAGAAGACTAACAACGCTTTTGATGCCCCACCGGTGTCATGTTACATCTGACAGCCTACTGAAGACATCCTTTTTAAAGGTATGTTTCAAGCGTTGGACTTTGTGTGCCCTATTTGTTTTAAACTTGCTGATTTATTATCGAGGCCGTCGGTATTTCAGAGTTAGACCGAGCCTCAGTGTAAAACATTGCGTGGCTGGTATGCCTGGAAAGCTTTCAGCAGTTTGTGTGAGGCGGCAACTTTAAACATGTTGGAGAGATTGAAAGATTTATAGCTGTAATCGGGGGCCAACATCGAGCCCCGGAGTGCTGACCACTGGTTTAGTGAAAAGTTTGACCTTGCACTCTGTTGCCGTATGTAAGATAATGGATTTTGCTCACCGTCTTCTCCAACTGTCGTTTGGTTCAGCTGAGGACCTGCTTCTTTGCCAGCTGTGTGTTGACTGATGACGCAAAAGAATGTCACCACGATATCGGTGATTCTGTGGAGTGCGTCGTCATCTATGAACACACTGCGCCTCTCCTCAGGTCACGTCAGCGTCACGAAGGGTTAAGCATTGTTGACTGTCACGTCAGCGTCATGGAGCGTCGAGATTACGCATGACTGACTGAGTCTTTCCTTCATTGTGCTCCTGTCTCCTCAGTTTCATCGAGCTGATTTTCCAAGCGTTCTTCATGTGAAAGGTACTGTTTTATTTGACATTTTGACCGAGATGCCACAGATCGCTCACCGGAGCTGTTTTCATCGGAAACTTCCAACATTACGTACTGCATTTTTCAATTATTTGCTAATCACATGTTTACTTGTGATGATATGTTTACGCTTGTTTACATGTTATGTTCAGAGAGTCTGATTTGATTTACTGTTACTACGTGAACTGTTTATATGCTGAGATATTTGTTAATGTGCTCCTTTACTGTCATTTTAATTGATTATTTACGTTTACTGAATTTAGCTACTTATGTACTGAAACCTTTTTTTCAGGTGCTCATTTGATTTCTTTAAGTGATGATTTTTAGTGGTCATGTTTTACTATGCAAAGTCGTGGAAGTGCTAGATTTTTATTTTATGGTAATGAACCACATTTGTGCTCAATTTATTTGAGGAGTTCATTCTTTGCAGTATTGGCTTTAATTGGTTGAGCCATAGGAGTGCGTTATTTGAGTTGGGATGCTCAATTTAAATTATTTCTAGTGATTCTTAGTAGGAGCGTGTTATTCTGCTATATGTTTTGGAACTACTATTGGTAGGTGTTGAGATTTATTTTGGTGTATGTTTTTGATGAACCACTTTTTCTTAGTGCTCTATTGTAATAGAGGAGTTCACATTTTTACTGTGAGGAGTTGTGCAGGGGCTACATTTTTCTTCTATTGCATTGAACCACTTTTAGTGCTCAAAATGTTTTGAGGTGTTCAATCCCAGTGTGAATTTTCTGAAGATTAGTTTTTCAAGTTTGTATTTTTAGTGTGTATCTTTTGCGGAGCCACATAGGTGCTCATTGATTGAGGTGCTTCATCCGTTTCAGGTTAAATTATATGGGGCTGTATAGTCCTTAGTTGTGTTCATGCTCAGTTTCATACATGATTTATATTGTTGAACCACGTAAGTGCTCTATTCAGTTAGAGGTGTTCAGTTATACAGAGAGCCGCTGGGGAGTCATGTACCTCGTGCGGAATGTTGTAATTTGAGTACATTAACTTGGGGTGTCATGTACCCCATGCACTAGGAGTTATGCGCCTTGTGCTGTGTGTTTTATTTTAAGTGTGTTTCGGGTAGTGTGTGGGGACTTCTGCATCCTAGTTTTGTTATTCTATTAGGACGCCATTTTATCTAGTTTGGTTCCCTGTCTATTGCTTTTTGTGACAGTCTGGCCAACTGGCATGATTTGTGATATTTAGGGTTTTGGTTTGTGATGGGGGATGGTGGTTATGTGAGGTCTAATTTGTCAGATTTTATTGTTATGTGATGTCTTTGGCATTGGTTTTATGCGAGGTGATATTATGCCTCTTTTCATGTTTTGTGCAAGAATTCATATATTATGCTATATTGCTATTTCATAATTTTTATTTGTAGTCATTCATTTATTTGTGTTGACTGCTTATTTGAAATCCTGACCTTGTCATCGTCAGGGCATACTGTATTTATTTCCTCTTGCTTTCTTTTCTTTTCTTTGTTTTAAAAGAGGGAGATGTGTTATATTCTGGTCTTCTCCTTCTCTGCTGCTCAGCCTGTGTGTGTGATGTCATTAGAATTTTCGTGTATGCATGGTTTGAATGTGTGGTCAGTTTGAGTGAGTGGGGCTGAGCAGCTGGATGCTGCTCCCGGTGGGGCCTTCCTTACTACCAACTATGTCTAATAAACCAACTTAAGAATACCTACTATTATTGGATTTACTTATTTTACAATGTACATTTAACATTGTAACACATACTTATATCTGATACATTACTAATTGACTTATTCCTTGCCATTTAGTTCACTTTCTGTAAAGTTTTTAACTTTTTAATAAAGCTTCACGATTTTCCCTATAATACTTGTCAGTTTTAATTGTGAAGCCTAATGTGCTGTATATTTAAACCTGAAATATTAATTGAAATTGAATTGATTTGAATGACAAAATCCACAGAGGAGCAACAAAATCCTAAGGGGATTAACACCGCTCCCGGTCCGTCAGAAGCACTTTAATTTGAAATTAGAGAAAAGGACTAAATAAAAAATGAAGTAGCAGAGGATGATGTCATCTGTATCTGGATAGGTTTAATTGGATTTGGAGGGACCTTTATGGTTCAGAAAATCAGACCCATAAACTAAATTTACCCTGATTCAGACTACATTCATTCAGACTACACTTTGTGTTCCTAAAGCTGTTCCTTGGGTTAAGGAAAAGTGAGTATAAACAGGGTAGAATTCATTATTGAGTGCTGTTGAGAGTGTATTATTGCTAGGCCTGGGTGGTAAATTTCGTTCTGCTCAAGGAATTTGCGATATTTTGACACTTTTGCGTTCCGCGGAGAGCGCGAAAATGTCAAAACTTTCGCAATCTACAGCGCAATGGAAGTATTTTCTTGTTCGCGCTTTAAAAATGCGTTCTCGCTCACTCGGTAGTGACTTACCGGGACCCTGCGTTTGCCGATGAGTTTCCCTATCCGTTTGCGTGCACCACGAGTTGTTGGATTGTTGGTAGCCGGTCGCGCTATCCCGCGAGAGTTTGGGAACACATCATTCGACCCGGAACAGGAAATAAGCATTGCGACCGCATGGGCAAGTTAGAGATAAATGTCCCCGCGAACACGCAAAAACACATCGTGAAAGGGGGGGAAAGCAATCTCTGCATCTTCACGAAAGTTCCGCGTGCTCGCGGAGATCTTGAGCAATTTCGCAATAATTTGCGAAAGTCAATTTTGCAAATTCCGCCCACCCCTAATTATTGCATAGTGCATTATGGGACTTGTAGTTTTGGTTTTCATAGCCATGATAAATGTATGCAGGAGTGAGCTTTTGGCTATGCAGGTTCCAACTGTGGCATAGTACGTTTTTTGGTTACCTCGATTTTGATTTGTTTATTCCACTTTTGATTGTTCCACTAAATGGATCCAGAAGAGCTAGGTGTTTGCAATGAAATGTTTGATGTTCATTTAAGTTTATTGAATGTGCTTATTGTTATTAATGTGTTGGCTGTTTAAAAATCCAAGATCTTGGGATATAAACTTTTATTGGTACTTGTCTTCTAAAGTGAGGTGTGGGTTGTCGGGCACCACATTCACAACATGAATAAGCGATCCAGCATTAAATAGATTAAAACACTTGCTAGAAGAGACATTTTTAAAGTCTTTCATAATTAACAAAAGTGAGCTTCTTACAGACATCACCTGTACCAGAGCAAAAATTGCTACATTTTGGGTAAATCCGCTGAGACAGTCAGGTGAAACCTTGAACGTGTACAATTCTGCCGAAACTAAATATTAATATTCTTGGTAAGGTCATTGTCTTGACTGTAAAAATACATTGAGCTAGACTTTTATATTTTTTTATCAAAAAGTTTTTTTTAAGAAAAAAGCTAGACTTTGATTTTAAATTAGTGCAATGCATTTAATTTGAAAACATAAAGTTAACTGAGCCACTTGGTGATTTGTTAGTTGTCTTAGGGTGAAACACAGAGGCGCTCTACGATTGGTTAACCTTTGAACTGAACACACTGCAATTGGTTGATTGTGCTGTGAGTCGTGCTGTGTTTGACTGATTATGTAATTTGGTGCCGCACTAGGATTGGTTAGTTATTGCTGGCTGCTATTTTAGATTGGTAGATTGCTGTTGTTTGTGATATGTGATTAGAGGGAGTTCAGTACGGGAAGATGGGAATTGTGCTTAAGAAACCTGCCCTTCCTGCGTACAACGGAGAGAAAATGCCACCAAAGGCACACCTGCCCATGACATGGCTCCCTACAGGGGTTTCCATACTTGCCTGTAGATAAAACATTTGAATAAGAGCATGATCAATTAGAAGCACACACAAGGGAGGTACATGAACGCAAACTACTTAAGTTTAAGCGTGACATAATAGACTACAAGTTAGACGAAGTCTATTCTTGGGCAGATCAATACGCACAGAGAAGAACCTTTAAGAAACCTCAAGCATCTACATCCAAGTGGAGTGTAGCGACCGAACAGGATACCCTACCCACTCGAGCACCACTTGTCGTCACCCCCAGTACTAGCAATGAGGCAGGAGCACAGGGAGATTCAAACACCGGCCCGAGGTAGGCTTTTTTAGAGGGGAGCAAAACATCCAATCACCCCCCCACGGAACAACTCCAAACAAAACCAAACGGACAAGGTAGGGACAAGGAGGGGACAAGGTTAAAAAAAAGCCAAGAAACAAGAGGAACTTGTGATGAACATTTCGGATTATCAATTAAGTAAACAAGAACTGAAAGTGTTAAATAAGGGCATGTCATTTGTACCCACGTACATCACCAACAAACTGGAAACAGAGGTTTCATTATTTAAGTTTATGAGGAAACTCCGTTTAAGATGGTTTTTTCATACAATTGATCAAGAACCTATGGCATCCACTACCACACCTCCAACACCACAGACCTTTAGACCTAAAAGTACATTTGTGGCCCCTTTTTCACACAAGACCCTAGACTTATTTGAAACTTTAGTCAAGAAGGACATGGAACAGGTTTCTATAACATACAAAAGCAAAAGCAATTTGACTAGACAGGAACAAATCACGCTACGTAAATTAGCAGAGAACGATACCCTTAAGATAGTACCTGCGGACAAAGGGGGCGCCCTGGTGGTGCTCAACAACACTTACTATCAGGCTAAGGTTCATCAGCATGTTACCAATGAGGACACTTACATCAAATTGGATGCGGACCCTACGGTTCGATTCCAATCCATTCTAAAGACTATTCTTGAAAAAGCTCAAAAGATAGGATGGATAGACGAGCAAACCCACAGATTTTTGACAACACAGTACCCTAAGAGACCCCACATATATATGGTGCCGAAAATGCACAAAGATCCGGTGGACCCACCATTCAGGCCAATTGTGGCGGGATGTGGGTCACTGCATGAACCTTTAGGAAAGTTCTTAGATCATTACTTGCAGCCACTAGTACAACAGTGGTGTACGCACATACAAGACACGACAGATTGCCTCAAGCGAATCAACGAAGTCACCATCACCCCAGAAGACAATATGTGGCTATGCACTGTAGACATAACGGCGTTGTACACTTCTATCCCTCACCAGGAGGGGATAGAGGCGGTTGAATGGATGTTACTTAGACATGATTATGACGAAGGCACCAATGTATTTCTTTTAGAGCTGCTTCATTTTTGCCTCTATCACGGGTACTTTAAATGGGATGATCACCTCTAGCTTCAGAGAACAGGAACTACCATGGGTTTTACTGGGGCGCTGACATTTGCCAATATATTTATGGCAAAGTATGAGGAAGAAAACATTTTACAGAATCAGGCATGGACACAGCACTTGAAACTTTATGTCAGGTATATTGACATTCTAATGGTGTGGAATGGTTCCCACAATGTTTTAGAAAACCTTTTGACCGAGCTGAACGATTGTCATGATCAGATCAAAATTACATATTCCATACATGCTGAAACTATCAACTACCTTGACATCCTTATTGAAAAACATGGTCGAGAATTACACACAAGATTGTACAAAAAACCCACCGACCGCAACAATGCACTACATTACAGTAGTTTCCATACCATGTCTTTAAAAAACCATCTACCCTTCTCTCAGTTTTTGCGGGCCCGCAGAATCTGTTCTCAGGAAACACAGGGGTTACAAGAGATGGAGATTATGACACAGGCTTACAAAGACAGAGGGTATCCGGACGAGGTACTCAATCAGGCTAAACTCAAAGCCAGATAAAAAAACAGAGAAGAACTTCTAGTCAAAACCACCAAACAACCACTCAAAAGGGAGGTGTTTGTAATCAAATATTCTACAGCTTGCAGGTCCATCAAGAAAAGTATTCTCAAAAGATGGGAAGTTATCGAACAGGAAGCCGATTTTAAGACTGTGTTTGTAGGCAAACCTTTGTTTGCACACACTAGATCTAAAAACTTGAAGGAAATATTAAAACAGGTTCATACTCATACATCCACTGATCACCATAGAGGTATGGTGAAATGTCACAATTGTGGATATTGTGGTAATGTAATGGTAGGGGACGTTTTTCCACATCCTCAGACAGGCAAACAGATTCAACTCAGACACACATCTGATTGTAACACTGATATGGTAGTGTATGCCATTAAATGCCCCAGCGGGCTGGTATACGTAGGGAAAACCACACGTAAGGTCAAGGTGCGGATTACAGAGCACAAGAGCATGATAAGAACTTGCAACCCCAAATCCAACTTGGCCACACATTGGAAAGAACGGCAACACACAATACCACAATTACGATACACAGTGCTAGAGAGCATAGATAAAAAGGTACATGCTGATACCAATCGCCAATTGTCCCAAAGGGAACATACTGGATCCGCAATTTGAATACGCTTGAGCCATGTGGTCTCAATGACAAAATTGAATATATGGGGTTTTTATAACTTGTAATCATGAATGTTGTAATATGTACTGATTAAGCACTGTTGTTGTTTATCATGTTTATCATGTTTAACATGTTTTTTCTTTTCATGTAAATGCTGCCTTGTTAGTACAAGGACTTTGTTATACATTACCATCTATAGTAAACACCTTAGTCTGACTATAGGTTAGTATCCAGGGTATATAACAGTCCACACTTTTCCTACCTAATAGGTTCAGATGCAACAGTATATTCCACATCGTCATTGTTTACCATCTTAAGATGGCGCCCGTTATTAAGAATACATACGTAGTCTGTCATTTATGTTTGGCCTGATGCAGGCGGATACTTGCAGGCTATGGAAGACAGCTTACACTCAACACGAGAGACTCAGGAGCAGGTTGAGAGTAGAGACACTAGGTAAGAGACGCTGGCCGCGTTCGCGCCACTAGCACCTTTTCGCTACGCGTTCTCACCGTGTAACAGGGCGTGTTGCCACAACTAGTAACGCGGTTTCTCTTCATTGTCAGAATCGAAGTCACGCGGCGACTTTTGCCATGTTGATACTGAGGAAAAGGGGCGTATTAAATTCAGAAAACCTCTAAGCTTGCTATTAGATACTAATCAAACACTGGCCAGTAATAGAACCATCAGAGCAGGTACGGTTATTTTGTTATTGACCAGCATGTGGTCGTGGCATAACACAGGGGAGTTTGGCATGTCAGAGGTTATATACTATTATGGTCACAGAGGCACAGAGATACTAGTGTGTTCACAGAGATGGTATTGTTTACAATAGAATAACACGAGTGTTTGCATGTACACGAGGTGGGGTCCACAGCTCCCCATTCAGTGTTCTGATTATTGTTTATGTTAATTTTCAGTATTCCCCTGACGAAGGTATTCTAACACCGAAATGCATTGGGATTGACTGCAATAATGATGTTGAGATGAATTATTGTACATGATGTAATGTACTAAAAGAAGAATACACAAGAAAGAAAACAGTCATTAAAATGATGACATCTTCAAGCATTTGAGTTTTTTTGGTCTCTTCGGCAAGCATCAGGAGTCTTATGGACAATTTGTTTTGAACATATGTTTTGATGTATAAAAGCGAATATATATATAACACAGAGGAAGGAATTGTGTTTCAACAGGAGCATCCCACGGGAGCTTGTGAATAGTGTGTCGCTCTCAAACAGTCTCTGTTTGTTTGTTTTTCCCTACAGTGGTTTCCATACTTGCCTGTGGATAAAACATTGGAATAAGAGCACTACTTATGACAAGGACATGCAAAATCCTATCCATGGTACCTTTAATGTGAGAAGCCTAGAGGCTCTGAGACAGGTGATGTATGAAATGAAACCCCGTCCTAGACCTGCTCAGTATGAGGCACTGAATACATGGCAGCATGCTGCACATGAGAAGGAATGCAAAAGAATGAAGAATCAGATTAGACATTCTGTTACTAATTTGTTAGATGCACAATATTTGTAATTCAAGACAGTGAGTATGGCGCGAAGACATGTTTGAAGGTGTAGCTGTTTATCTTGCCGCAGTGAGAGAGAGTGAAGTAGACAAGAAAGACAGTCAGAAGTAGAAGGAAGGTAGCTCGTTATCTCTGCGCACACACTATGTTATTTGTACAGTCACTAGTACTACAAATTTTTGTATAGAGTCCAAGTTAGTTGTTCGGGAAAAGAGAAGAGCCACCAAATTCTCTTCTTTGTTGGAACTGGTCCACGCCTGCACAAATAGTTTTTTGAGCACTCTCAAATAAAATCACGTAGTGTAGTATAGTATTTCAACGATCTTATTTATTTTCTTCCAGAATCTTTATGTATTGTTCAGTATATCTTCCCACAAGTCAGCCAACACGTGTTTTGTCCATGCCAATGACTATGGCAAAGGACTTCATAAGGGCTAATGTTAGGCAGTTTGGAGCTACATTGAATTACACAAGATAATGAATCGGAAAGGACCGGGAAAAACTCTTACATGAGATTAGACACTTGGTACCATTTTTATATTCTTCATTCTGTGTGATGAATCATGCATTTAAGACTTGGATAAATAGATACTAAGAAACACCATTATCATAATTCTAGCTCTAAACTACCTAACATTAGCCCTCATGAAGTATTTTACCATATTCATTTGCATGGATAAAACACGTGTTGGCTGAAGTTGTGGGCAGATGCACTGAACAATACATAAAGATTCTTGAAGAAAATAAATCAGATAGTTGAAAGACTACACTTTTATTTCATTTGAGAGTGCTGGAGAAACGTTTTGTGAAGAAAGACAGTCAGGTTAAAGAACAACAGAAAGGTACACAGGGTCAGATGATGATGAAATGGGGTTCTTAGATGATTTAGTTAATTCAAGACCACTGCCACATCAGGTTATGCCAACTCCTGTGTGACCAACACCTCAGGAGCTTGGGAAAGGAGAACCAAGAGCTGGGGTCACTAAGGGGGCAAGTGTATCTGCGCGAGAGTACCAGAAGTAGAAATCTCCTCTTTTGTATGAGGTGCATCTACCAGGGCAACTGCCACAAATACTGTTACCACTGTTGCAGCCAATAATCACGAACAAGGCTTCACTGTCGGATCCAGTGAACATCTGAGTAGAAGTGGCTATGAGGAGGTTGTTCCTTGCCTCTAATTTTGAAGTGTAGGCATCAGCTTACACCATTTACACCATTACCACCTAGCATTCAGAAAGCAACTTAAAACCTGGATATTCGACATGTAATTCCCCTTCCATCCTCAAGCGCCTTGAGACCATCTGGGTATGTAGCGCGCTATATAAATTCTTACTTGACTTGACTTGACTTGATCCAGTCTTTTTAAAAGACTTTTAGACACTCATGCAACAGACTGACCAGGGTTCACTTTGCTGTCTGTAATGGAACAAGTCCTGTCTTTTTTAGATATTTTCTTTGAATCATTGAGTGCAGCAGCAGCAGGAGGGTCAGTTCAGGCCCGGACTGGCCATAGCTGGCACCGGGCAATCCCCCGGTGCGCCGCATGGGTGGGGGGCGGTTTTGGGCCTCTGGGGGCCGGTTTTGTTACAAAGCCGTTTTTGGGCATTGCTGCAAAATCTGCCCTGTACCAAAATCGGCGGAAAACCGGCACCCGACAAAGAGCTCGGCCGGCACCTCCAACCCCCCGAGTGGGGAGGGGGGGGGGGGGCGGCCGAGCACTTTGCGGGGCCGGTTTTGGTTCCCAGTTCGGCCCTGGGTCAGTTATTGCTGCTAAGAGACAAATTCAGGTGATGGCCGGAAAGGCTGATGAAACTCAGAAGAATCTGCTAATGCACATACCCTTCGCTGGAACAAAACCGTTTGGTACAACACTAGAAATTCTAGTTAAGAAATTCATTGAAGACATAAAGCTGATGGCTCTAACAAGGCCTCCATTGGTATGGAAGACTTTCCCATCACAAAGAGAGTTTGGCACCTCTTTTTATCTGGAAGTAACGCTTTTATAAGAGAGGACATAGCTGGGGAGTCCCTTTCCCAGACACGTCCCGGTCACAGCCTGTGGCAGTTTAAACTCTTACTGCATCCCATCCAAAAACATGAGTATGGTACGGATCCTCATCAGCTTCCAGTTGTGGGAAGACTGAGTTTCTGCCACTGGTAGCACAGTGCCTCGTGGTTGTAAATGTGACACTTGGAAATAGGATGAAATTTAAATGATGCGTTTTATGGAATCCGTATAAACATAAAGTTTACTCTTCAATTTAATTTTCTCCCATTTCAAAGTGTCTCCTTTACACACAAAAGACATCTTGCTCCCAGTGGCTGGTAGACACAGTACTATATTTATAACTGAAAAATGCACCTACTCTTTTAAGTGCGAGAAATTTAAAGTGCAGAAAATGTTGCATATCATGAACATTTTTGCTGAAGGTTTTCTGCACTTTACATCTTCCATTCAAAATAATGGTTATATGTTTGTATTATACATGTAACTGTGCCACATATGATGAAATTTATTCCAGTGCCACAAGTACATACGGCATAGGCTCACAGTCACCAATACACATTTATCCCATTTATACATACACATGTTTATACATCCCCAAATACCACACTCACTGACACACATGGAAGTCCTGTCATAGTCAAAATATTTTGATCAAATCATAGTATCTGGTTCTATGGACATTAGGCTTAGAGTCAATGTAGCCTGGTAACAATGCCCAAGTTGCTTAGCCTTCAGTAGCTCACAATGATTTTCACTAATCAGAAGTATCTCTCACTCCAAAAAAAGGTTGTAGACTCCTACATTAGGGGATTACAGGCATGTTCTAAACCCCAAAGATATGAACAGTTACATCCCCCAGGTGACATTCAAAATGATTTGACTTCTGACAATCCTTTCCAAAATAAAGATTTTTCTTGCGTCTTTGGACCTGTTCGATGGCTACTTACATGTCACAATTTCAATGATTTATTCAAGTACAGTATAAACCACATTCATCCTTCACTCTACAACTCTTTCAGTCACCAAACCTTAACTTGGAATGAATCATAACAGTATCATCAATCTGACAGACATCCATTGATTACTCTGAGGTGGGTAGCTTCCTCATCATTAAATTCATTGAATATAAAGTACTTCACTAGAACATCCAGTCTCTCAACAAACTCATTGATGGTTTCACCTGGTCTCTGGCATTCTTGACTGAATATGTATCTTTCATAATCCACATTTGGCACTGGATTAAACTTGACATTCAAGGCTGTTTTGATATGATCGCACGTTGCTTCACCTTCTTGTGGTATCTTGTTAATGGCTTCTTTCAGTCCTTCACCAGCCAATTTCCTCAGATACTTTATAATCTTTTTCATCTATTGTATCTATTAAATCTTAAAGTTCTCTATCCATGCAATTCACCTATTGTCAATATTGTGTTTTTTGGCAGTATCAAATGCAGTTGGCAGTATTAAGAATGCCGTATATACATTGGCGGACAGTAGTCGTCCCTCACGTGCTTCTTGTGGAAATCGATCAGACAGAGTTTCTCTTGCGCCTTGTGACATGCTGGCTTTGGAATTAGCCGTAATGACTTTTGGAGCTTGTATCTCACCTTGGCTCTCCATCTGAGCTCTTTACTTGATGGCGGCCTAGGGAGTTGTTCTGAGCCCCTACGTGGCAGGTTTGGTGGTGGGCCGATTCGTCTGGGGACAGCTCCTCAAGCTCAACTTCAACCCTTTTTTAGGGGGGGCTTCGCAGCACGTTGTAGCACAATTATTTGTTAACGGTTTTGGTAACTAAATAAATATTTGTACACTGCAAGCCCATGGAAGCCAATAACAATGGTTGGATTTGTGCTTAAATGTTTTTTCACAAACACCTGGCTAATCTCTGTTTCATAGCACATGAATTTCAGCTTAATTTGCACTGAACCATTACTGTGCGCTGCTTTTGCAAATTGGTTGCATCTGCCATTACCATACTTACTCCATATAGCATATGCATCGGCAACTATGACCCCTAGCTTGCCCCTTGCTACCCCTCGCACTGCCTTTGCGACTCCTGGCCCCAGAGGTTGCAAAATCAGTACTAAGAATACAAGGGTGTCTTGCATTATTGGAGTCAGGCCCTAACCTTCTTTTCTGCTCATTTATTTGTATTACACTAATAATGCATAATAGTTTATTATTCATTAGTGTAATAAAAAGTGGAGGAGCATGATCTGGGCCTTCACTGGCATCTGAGATAAGAAAAATGAAATGGATTTAAATGTATGGTGTGTGCATGCATGTGGGTGGCAGGGAGTTCATGAAAGAGGGCGTATATATGTGTGAACATGTATGTTTGCATGTGAGATTGTGAGTGTGTGGGTGTCAAAATGAGTAAGTAAGTATAAGTCAGTCAGAGACAGTGCAAATGATTGATTTAGGGTGAGAGTGAGTGCAAGACACTAGGTAAAAATGAATTAGTACAACTGAGTGCTAATGAGAGAACGTATGATTAAGTGAATGTAGGTGAACCTGTGTTGTTATGCTTGCAAATCCGCTGTTGGACCTGGTAGGCTTCTTGGCGCATAGAAGCACCCTTAGCAAAATGTTGGTACTGGCATACTGGAAACAATACTTGCCTATGAGGTACCCTCAGCAAAATGCTAGTGCTGGTACGCTGTAGTTCAATGTTGGCATGAGTCACCCATGAAAAAATGTCAGTGCTGGCCTACTGGAGGAAATCCTTGGCAAAGGAAGCACCTGTGGCAAGGTTCCGGTGAAGGCACATTGGAGGAAATTCTTGACATATGGGAGGACAACTTTGGCAATATCATTGGGCCATTCATGTCAAAATGCCGTCCACAACATATTATACATAATTCTTTGACATAAGGGACATACATAGTGCAAGCCAAGCAGTATTAGGAACATTCTGGCACTGGTATATTGTATGTAATGTTTGGGCTAATGTGTCCACCAATAGCAAAGAGCTGGTCCTAGCAATCAGGTAATTTTCTACATAAGGGGGCATAAGTTGGGTGAATTCATGGCGACTGTCAGGTTTCATTAGATAAGCACACCATGAACGGATTTGAATAGTTAGTGACTGTTTAGCCAGAGCCTATGGCTGTTCTCCCCTAGAAGAATATAGAATATTAATTGTGCAATTATTATGTAACTTCAGCAATGTTAACTATTGGAATTTCGTCTGGATTAGGGTTGGGATGATTCAGGGTCAAAGGTCATATGATGTCACTTCCTGTGACATCATTGAGGTCAAAGGGTATATGATGTCACCTCTGCTACCCCAGGGATTTGGGTGATACGACGTCCTTGAGTGTATGTCATTAATTTACGTAATGACGCAGTAGATTTTATTTGCGGCTGCTTCATTCAGGTCCTGGCCACTAACAAATAAGACTTTCAATGTTGCTTTCTTTATTTTTAAGCATTTTACACAGGCTGGCGTTGCACTGAGACTCCACTGGTGCCACCATTGATTCTGCACTTCAACTGCGACAAACTCACTGGAAGAATGCTTTCAGTGTACTAGTTTCCTATCCCCTATCTCATCACCAGTTGTAGCGTCCTGCAAGCCCAGGTCCTCGCCAATAACCACTCTACACACGGAGAGTAACTTTACGCGTGTTTAATCCGCTTTGTATGTCAGAACTCAACATTCTAAGCCTGCCTTCAACTCATCTCGCCAACGCTTACGTCACAGCCCTAGGAGTACAGTGAGATCCAAAAGTAATTTTTTTGCAATTTTATATTGCACAAACTCTACCCAAAGGTAGCAGAGCGCTTTACACGAGTACTAGTTGCATTACTGACCAACACATTCTTTTTAGGTCTCGGCCTGACGTAAGCAGCGCAAGCGCTGCTCTCATCATACGAGGCTTCTAGGAATCGATGCGATTCCAGAAGCTTCGTCCCAGCTCCCCCTTAAGTTTTGATTTGTGCGCGTCATTTTGCGTCACAAATGATGTCAAAGGCAGTGCAATGATTGCACTGAAGGCATGTCAAGCCCTAATTGTTGCTACCCTGTCAAGTCAAGTCAAAAGGGTAAGTTTATTTAGATCGTAATCTTTAAACCAATACAGCACACTTAATTGAGTTAAAATGTTTCCCAACAACAACAATTCGTAGATAAAATCTCATTCCTTTTGTTTAGTTAATAAATATAAATGATCTTCCCCAAGATATGACATTTAAAACTGGGTGCACATATAATTGATTCCTCCAAATGATTGTTATCCTATTAAAATTAATAAAAACAATTAACTCTAGACAAGATTCTGTTTAAAACTCTAAAATCTATTTCTGGCTTATTATAAAACTCTGTGCAATCTTTATAAATTGTCCAAGTGCAATTGCAATATCGATACTTGGGAGTTCTGTAAGTAGCTCAAGTGCTTGTCTCCTAGTTCTTATATCATATTTTATAAAGATTGGACGCAGCCAAAGTTTACGTTGATCTAAGATATTTACACAATCCAACAAAACGTGCACGGTATCTCCTTTTGTACCCAGCCTGCATTTACAATGTCCATTAAGGTCTAACATTTAGTTTTTTACTTCTTTATTTGATATCCATGGGTTAATCCCAATACGTAACCTTAAGATCTCCTGTCTAAACCACAGGTTTGGCAAGAGATCTAAGTATGGGAACCAGGTTTCCTTTGCCCATGCATTCATCATAAATGCCACTGATCTTTTCTTACCAAGATATTCCCTATCCATGCTTCTAGTGGCAACTTGTCCATTAATTTTTAGGTCATATTTTGAGCACTCTATTATTAGGGAATCACAGCATATATCCACTTTTATATTTTTGCAGGCCTGAATCATTTTCTTCCTACACATTTTTGCCCATTGTATTTCTTTCCGACACCAATGTGCAACTTTTTGATTGTTTTCAAGGCGTTTCCAAAATCTAATTACTGCACTTTGTGCCTGCACCCCCCAAGCTGTTGTCCCTAACTCTGTTCTTATGGCTTGCACCATTGCTGATGAGGGAAGGGATAAGAGATTTTTCAAGCATTTTCCTTCCTCTAGGTCCCAGACTCCCTTACCACTCAAATAAAGAATTTCTGCTCCATAGAGTACTTGTGGTGGGATCATTGCATTGAAAGCTTTTAATATTGGTCGATGAGATTTATCCCCATAGTCCCGGTTAAACATTTTTAGACCAGCGATTGAGGTTTGGGCCTTCGCTTTTTGGGCTTCAAGGTGTGTTTGCCAATTTAATCTTTTGTCAAACCACACACCTAGATATCGGTATTCATTTACAGTTTCTAATTTAAGATCCCCTAAAAACCAATTAAACTTGATCACTTTTTTCCCAAAACACAGGATTTTTGTCTTGTCTAGATTTACCTTTAAAAATAACTTTTTACAATATTCATTAAAAGAGTTCAATTTCCTTTGAAGGCCGAGTTCTGTTTGATCTACAATTACGAGATCATCTGCGTATAACAGACACGGCACCTTTTTGTCATTCATTCTTGGGCTGGCACTACCCTTCACTTCGAGACATTCTGGTAATTCTGATAGAAATATGGAGAATAGCTGGGGGGCCAGAACACAGCCTTGTCTTAGTCCATTTTCGATAGGAATTTTTGGCGTCAATGACCCCTCAGTATCCTTAATCACTTGAGCCCAGTTGTCCCGGTGTAATTCTTTTAATACCGTCAACAGGTCTCGCGGGATAATTTTCTTTATTAATATTTCCCAGAGGCAGTCCCTATCCACAGAGTCAAATGCGGCTCGGAAATCCACGAAGCAGCAACAGAGTTTACCATTCTGCTCCGTCGACTTCCTTGCCATTGCCCATAATGTGAAGCAGTGATCTATCGTTGAATGTCCCTCCCTGAATCCTCCCTGTTCAATAGGTATTATTGAGTTCTCCTCAACCCAGTCATTTAGTCTATTTAGGACTAGTTTTGAGAAGACCTTTTCCCCTATATCAAGGAGGTTTATCAGTCTGTAATTTTGCGGGTCACCGGGGCTACCCTTTTTGTGGATAGGTCTAATTATTGCACCCTTCCAGTTTAATGGTACTTTTCCCTCTGTTAGTATTAATTGAAAGAGGTGGGAAAAGAACTTTGCCCACCATTTTGTTTGGGACTAAAGAATTATCGCTGGGAGAAAATCCGGCCCTGCAGCCCTGGTTAGATTCAGCTTCTTAATTATTCCTTCAACCAGGTCTTCTGTAAAGTTTAGTTTAAATTCATCTGAAATTTCCTGCCAACCTCGGGACACTCTAGCTCCTGAAGTTAATCTAGCTTCATATAGTTCCCTTATGTATTTGTACCAGGCTGCCTCACTTACTACGCAAATCATGTCTCCAGCTGGGGGAGACGATGCTGATTTTATCAATTTCCAAAATTGTCTCAAGTTCTTATCTTCAATTGATTCTAGCAGCTTGCCCCAGCATTTCTCTTTATACTCCCTTTTTGTATCGAGGACCATTTTTTTAAACTGTACTTTCAGAGAGATAATATGTTTTTTCCTATCTTGGTTGAATTTTTTCTTTTGTTTTCTAGCTTCTGCCCTTATCTCCCTCTTTTTTATTTTGGCAGTCCATTGAGAACCATTTCGGTCGGCTAACGCGGTTTATTGTCCCTTTTCTTTTATCCTTTTTTAGTTCTATCCGGAGGCATTGGACTAATTGGGCTATTTTCTCCTCGTACCATTCCAAATTTAATCTCTCGTAATTTATTAATTTTATGGCAAGACCGGAGGCTCCTATTATGCTTTCTTATCTTGCATTTATTTCTATAGCAGCCAAGATAAGTGTAAGTACTACAGTTCCCAGAGGGCCAGGCAACAACTGGGCCATGGGAACGAGAAAAAACGAGAGTACAATAACCAATCAGCAGTCACAACATAGATAAGAGTACACACTGACTGCACAGCTTCCTCTTTTCTTGCTGCTCGCAGTCAGATAAGTGTTCTCTTATCTATGCTCACAGTGTTTATTGATAATCTTTGCTTGTTTATTGTTATTGCTTGTGCATTATTTAACGGTTTTGATCCTGTTTCACTTTCGCGCTATTGCGCCGCTTTGACTTGCGCTTCGCGCGCTTCAGGTCATTCTTTCACGGCTGTTGGCGTTTTCCATCCCCCCCCCCCCCTACCCCCTTGTAGTGGTTTCGTCTGCTCCGCGGTCCTCGCGCTTGTTCGCGAAGCTTCTTACCGCCTTCGGAGCATTTCCTGCCTCACCGGAGCCGGAGCCTGCTTTCGGCTTCCTTATTGCTTTCAGCCCGGCTGTATTCTGCATTCCGCTTCCCGCTTTGTAGCGTTTGCTCTTTGTTCTCGGAGCTGGCTTCCTACCTGCCACAAGCCCGGTCTCCTCGCTCTGTTTTCAGAGTCGCCCGCCCTTGCACACTCCCCTGTTCACGCCCCTTCTTTTCTTCTCACAAAATTAACCCTTACCTGCCTTGCTTGGCTGACATGGAAATAGAGAGCTCTTCTGAGGAAAATACCTCAAATATGGATAATGGGTCACTCAAACAGGACCTGCACAGATTTATAAATAATTCTGTTGAACAGGCAGTGGAAGTCACTATGAAGAGAATGTAAAAAAATATGGAGAATTCCATGGTCAGCATGTTGTCCAAGGTTTTGGCCCAATCTGCGGGGGATAGCAGAAAACGAAAGGTGGACCACTCTGCTTCTGTGCAAAAGCCAAAAAAGGCGTCAGCAATGGTTAGCGAGTCTTACTCGCCAATGGATGAGGATATAGTGCCTCCCAGGCCTCCTGCTAAGGAGGGGTTTGTCGGTTCAGAGGGCAAAAAGAAGCAAAAATCTAAGCACACAGAGTCTCCTACTAAGAAATTAGTAATTTCCACCATCTTGGACACGGATGACGATATGGCTGATGCTGACGATTTATTCGATATCTTTGATGTCACAGACCCCCCTCCCCCCAAACTTCCCAAAAGTGACTCCTTTAACTTTGATCCAGTGTATGACTCGGAGGGTCTCCCAATGTTTGACCCGTCCTCCATCCGTCATCCCAACTCGACTGAATAGCTACCCTCTTATCATGTTGGTGAATACATTTCTGCCCGCCTTCGTCTCCCTCTAGAGGCAGCTGTGCGTTCCAGGTTAAAGTCTGAATGTCCCAAACCTGCCCTCCCTGATAAAATCACCCTTGTCCCTTCCATCGACCAACCTCTCCTTACTTTCTTTTCAAAATTTGGAAAAGACCCTCGAGGCAGGGTTGACAAGGCATGGTCCACGTGCCAAGACAAAATGCTGGACATCGTGGGTCCCTTAGCCCGTATCTTCGACATGTCAGAGTCTGCCCGTCTTGAAGGTTCTGATCTTTCAGCCGATGACATTTCCATGTGGGTCCAGCGTGCCTTTTGCCTTTTGGGCAATGCCAACGCAGCCATTACCCACGAAAGACGTAAGGGTCTTTTGATCAAATTGGACCCCAAGTTAGCCAACCTTGCTCCTATGGACCCCGGCTCTAAGGCAAATGGCCTCCTCTTTGGGGAGAATTTGGTTCGCGACATCAGCCGCTTTGTCTCTACCTTCGCCTCTCTTGACAAGGCCCAACAATCCATAAAAAAGACTTTCGCCCCTCGGGTTTTTGGCCGGGCCGGACGAGGCAGGGGTCGCTCTTCCGGCTGTCCCTACAATCAAGGCTCCAAAGGTTCTTATGACAACACCCAAGAATACAAACCGCAGTTGTATCCACAGCGAGGCCGTGGTTTCCGCGGAAGAGGGCGTAAAGGTTATCGCAACACCAACTGCAATCAACAAGGTAAGCCTTTCTTTTCTCCCTCCTGTAGGGGGTCGATTAAAACTGTTTCTACCAAAATGGCATTCCATAAGTTCAGACCCGTGGGTCCTCAACACAGTTCAAGGCTATCTTATAGAGTTTTACTCTCCTCCTGCCCAGACCTCTTTCCCTCCTCCTCTCGTGTTCTCTTCGCACATGGCAAACCTCATATCAAACGAGATAAAGTCCTTATTACAGAAACAAGCCATTCAAATTTTTTCCCTACGACTCTACAGGCTTTTTAAGCTCCATTTTTCTGGTCCAAAAGAAAAACAAGAAATTACGCATGGTCATAAACTTGAAATGGCTCAACCCCTTTGTGGTGTATCGTCATTTCAAAATGGAGACGATCCTTCATCTGAGGGATACCCTTCGGCCAAACGATTGGATGGTTCGCTTGGATCTCCAAGATGCCTATCTTACAGTTCCTATCCACCAGTCTCACTGGAAGTTCCTTCAATTCCAGTGGTCAGGAGTGAACTACGGTTTCACCACTCTTCCCTTTGGTCTCTCCTCTGCACCATGGTGCTTCACAAAACTTCTGAAGCCAGTGGTCGCTTTTCTTCGCTCTCTGGGTATCAGACTCATAATCTACTTAGACGATATTTTAATCCTGAATTTAGACAAACAGGGCCTCCTTGCAGCTCTCCAAACCACTCAGTGTCTTCTTCTGGACTTGGGTTTCCTTGTAAACCTCGAGAAATCTTCTCTGGTCCCTTCTCAGAACATGGAATTTCTGGGCTTCCTTGTGGATTCGGTAGCGGCGTCTTTACGCCTTCCCCTTTCAAAGATTTCCAAAATCAAGGCGGAGATTGCCTCTGTACTCCAACTTTCTGTCATCTACCTCGGATCTCTGGCCAGGATTGTCGGTCTTCTTTCCTCTTCAATACAGGCAATATTTCCGCCCCCCCTGCACTATCGGGCCCTTCAACGCCTGAAAATCAGACACCTTCGCCAAGGTCTAGCTTATGCAGACATCGTCGCTCTGGACCAAGAGTCCCGCACAGAACTGCAATGGTGGATAGACCATTTAGATGCGTGGAACGGGTGCACTATCTTCGCCACATCCCCAGATCTTGTATTAGAATCCGACGCCAGTCTATCGGGTTGGGGCGCCCGCTGTGGTCCAATCTCAACTGGAGGAGCATGGTCGAGAGACGAGTCCAGACTGCACATAAACTGTTTAGAGATGCTTGCTGGCTCCTTTGCGATCAAAAGTCTTTCCAAAGACAGGATCCGCTGTTCCATACTCTTACGCATGGACAATGTTTCTGCGGTTCGCTACATAAATCATCTCGGCGGAACCAAGTCCAAGCCTCTAGCAGACTTAGTGAAAAGTCTGTGGGAATATTGCCTAGCCCATCATCTCTCCTTGACAGCGGAGTATCTTCCAGGCGACCTCAATTCAGTAGCGGATTGGCACTCGAGGTTCCTGCGCGACTCCAGCGACTGGAGGCTTTGTCCCTCCGTCTTCCTTTCTCTTTCATATTTGTGGGGTCCATTTTCTATCGATCTCTTTGCTTCTCGCCTCAATTCCCAATTGCCCCAGTTTTTCAGCTGGCGACCAGACCCCTTAGCTCTAGCCACGGATGCTTTCCTCCAGGATTGGTCTCGTCAACTCAATTATGCCTTTCCTCCTTTCCTTATGATCAACAGAGTGCTGGCGCAAGTCCGCCGTCAGAAAACCTCTCTAGTACTGATAGTCCCTTTCTGGCAAGCTCAAATCTGGTTCCCTGTTCTTCTAGAAATGGCGATGGATTTTCCTGTACTTCTGCCGTCCTTCGACGATCTTCTTCTCAATCCCCAAGGCGAGCGTCACAGTCTGATCTTGGACAACTCCCTCACTCTGTCGGCCTGGAAAGTTTCCGGCCTTCCCCTTCTAACTTCTTCATTTCACAAGAGGCTGCTCACTTTATCAGCCAGGCCTGGGCTCCAGGCACTTTCAAAGCCTACAAATCCGCCTGGTCTCTTTGGGCAAGCTGGTGTCTGGAAAGGTCTCTCGATCCCATTTCAGCCCCTCTAGATTTTATTATCAATTTCTTAGCCTCTCAGGCCAGCGCTGGGAAGGCCTATCGTACTATCAACCTCTACCGCTCTGCCATTTCCCTCAATCACGCTCAAATTGATGGTAAGCCTGTAGGTTCTCATCCTCTGATTTGTCGCCTCCTCAAGGGTGTTCGATGCTCTAAACCACCGTTGGCTAAGTATACCTCTTTGTGGGATGTTTCTGTTGTACTTAAACTGTTTTTGAATTGGCCCTCTAATTCTGCTTTGTCTCTCAAAATGTTATCGGCCAAACTTACTATGTTACTTTGCTTGGTGTCTATCAAAAGAGTTTCTGATGTTAGAGCCTTGGATGTTTCTTCTCGCCAATTTTCCCCTACAGGTGTGCTGTTCCAGATTCGCAGACGCACGAAGACTCACTTAGACTCTGTTTTTTATCCCTATTTCCCCGATCAACCCCAACTCTGTGTGGGGCAGTGTTTGAAAATGTATGAACAAAAGACCGCTGATCTCAGAACGCCCTCTTTTTTTTTTTTTTTTTTTTTTTTAAATATATTTTTATTGCAGGAATCAGTAAATCAATACAGTAGCGACCAGCATTGTATCATAAGCAACATATACAGAATAAAGCCCACCGACCCCCCTCCGTAAAGTCTGTACACAGCCAACTAGCCCATAACCCTAGGGTTGGGCGGCGAAATGCAACAGGGGTCAGTAGAATGCTGGAGCTGGTCCGGATAACACACTGTCCGTCATCTGCTTTTCTAAACAAACCCAAAACCCCCAAAATAAACCCCCCCCTCGAAATACCCGTTTAACTGTGAACCCCCCCTCACCCCCCCCCCCACCATCAGCGCCAGGGAGCTTATCAACATAGGATCCACTACTTGACCCACGGGGAAGGTAATAGTACTGTCAATGCTGACGTTCATCGGGACTCGGGGCGAGTCGCTTCTTCACTTTCGGAGTCGCTGGGGGCACAATAATCCCTGAGGGCCTGCACCAGCGTTTCCCACTCCAACGCGGCCTCCTGCGCCTTCTCATTACCCTGCCTCCAAGCCAGCTGGTATCTCAGCGCGCTCTCACCCGCCGCCCATTTCAAAAGCTCACTGTGCCATCTGCTACCTGCCGGACCAGCTCGTGCCTTCCAGTTCCTGGTCACCTCTCGCTTAGCAAGTAGGAGCCCCAGGTCGATAAATTTACTGGAGATTTTATTCCGGGGGGTGTGGGGGAACCAGTGCAAGAGCCCTACCGCCACATCGAATGATAAGTGCCTCCCCGTCACCTCCTCCAGAGTCGTCGCTACCTCCTGCCAGTAGGACGTCAGTCCCGGACAGGCCCATAACATGTGTAGGAGGTCCGCCTCCTGAGCCGGGCACCTAGGACATTCCGCTGAAGCCGTGGCAAAATAACGCCTGATCTTTACCGGGGTCAGGTACGCTCTATGGAGAACATAATAGTGGACCAGTTGGAAACAGGCGCTACGTGTACCCTTCCAGGCACGTCTCACCAATTGGGCCCAGGTCGTCTCCGGGATCTCCCTACCAATGTCCTCTTCCCAGCGGGACTTCAATGTGGTGAGAGGAACCAACCCCTCGGTAATCAACCTGCCGTAGAGGCAAGTGACCGCCTTCACCGTGCCCGCCGACATCATCACGTACTGGCACACCTGAGACAATTGGGGTTCCTCCAGCCCGTTCTGCCAGTGCGCCTGGATCGCTCGCACAATGGCCGAGTGCAGCAGAAAGTCGCCCCGGGGGATCCCAAAGCGGTCAATGAGATCCTGAAAGGACAGGAGCGCTCCGTCCTCATACAGATCCCCGACGAGCTGTAAACCGGAATCCTCCCAGTCCGCCAATCGTGACCAATCCCCTCCGTGGGGGAGGGCCGTCAGCATCCCCAACGGTATTTCAGGCGCATATGGCGTCCGTAGGCGGCCTCTGGCGTGAGCCCGATTCCAACATAGTCGGATAGTCCGCTCCTCCATCGACAAGTCCCGTAGGACCAAGCGTTGTCGCAGCGCGATAAAGGAGAGGACGTGCCTGGCCATACCCGTCCCTCTACCGTCTTCCGGGCCTCTGAATTCCCTGGCTATCTCCTGGGCGAAGGTCTGGAGTTGCGCCGCCAGATAGTACTTCTCGAAGTCCGGCACAGCAAGCCCCCCCTCGTCCTTCGGCCTCATCAGGGTATTGAGGGCCACCCGCCGCCGGCCCGTTCCCCAGAGGAACCCGACCACCATAGAACGTAAGCGACGAAACGTGGCCGGTGGGACCCAGATCGGCAAAGTTCGGAAGTAATACAATAGCCGGGGGAGCGCCACCATTTTGAGCAGGGCGATACGTCCCGCCACTGAGAGCGGCAGCGTGGCCCAAAAGTCCATGCAACCTCGAAGTGCTCGAATACAACGGGCAATGTTCCCATCTAGGAGGTCGGGTTGGTCGTGGTAAACAAATACCCCAAGGTATTTAAAGCAGTCGGGCTCCCATCTGATCTCCCTACTTAGCGCAGGGGCGGGGGTACCCCTGCGCATCGGAAAGAGACAGGTCTTAGACCAATTCACTCGGAGGCCTGAAACCGCTCCGAACTCCGTTAGCGCCAATTCCGCTCCCCGCAAAGCGTCGACCGGATCCTCCAGGAAGAGCAACAGGTCGTCCGCATATAGCGAAACATAATGCGGGCCCGCTGCCGTCCATAAGCCCGTATAGTGGGCTCCCGAGCGAAGGTGCATCGCCAGTGGCTCCACCGCTAGTGCAAAAAGAAGCGGGGATAAGGAGCACCCCTGCCGCGTACCACGTTCCACCGGATATCGCGATGAAATCAAAGGGCCCGATCTAACCCTGGCCGAAGCGGAAGCATAGAGGACCGCAGTCCATTTGACAAATCCCTCCCCGAGGCCGAATCTCCGTAACACCGTGCATAGGTAGTCCCACTCTAGGCTATCAAAAGCCTTCTCCAGGTCCACCGACAAGACTACCGGGGACGGGGCATCCACAAGTGGTTCCCCAAGCAATCGGAACAACCTTCGGATGTTCATAGTCGTATTCCGCCGTGGGATGAAGCCGGCCTGGTCCTCATGTACTAGGGAACTCATATGTCCCAGCAGCCTCGAGGCCAAGATGCTGCTCAATATTTTGTAGTCTACCGTCAGCATTGATAGGGGACGGTAGGACCCCGGGTCAGATGAGTCTCGGCCCGGTTTGAGGAGAGGAACCACCAACGCTTCACACATCGAGCCAGGGAGTCGACCCAACCTCTTCGCCTCCCTGTAGACCACCAGTAACCGAGGGGCCAAGAGGTCAGCGTAAGCTGCATAGAACTCCACCGGAAGGCCATCTAGGCCCGGGGTCTTGTTCCTCGCCATCCGTTTGATGGCCCCGCGGATCTCCCCCAAGTTGATATCAGAGCCCAGGGTTTCCGCTACTTCCTGTCCTACTGTGCGGAGTTCCAGTGGGCGAAGATAGTTATCAAGCCGGTCTGGGTCACGTGCGGAGCGACTGCGGTATAAACTTTCGTAGTAATGCCGGAAGCAACTAAGAATCTCCGGTTGGGTGCATACCTCGGTCCCATCTGCCCTACGCATATTTGTCGTCGTCTGGGACTGGCGCGTAGGGTTGGCCAACCACGCCAGCAACGCACTCGACCTGTCTCCCTCCGCAATAGACCGGACCGTATAGGCCTTATAATCAAAACAGCGGAGCCGCTCGACCTCCACCGCTACCCTCTCCCTCGCCTCTACCGTTTGTGTTTGCAATTCCGGGTGTCCGGGGCGGCTAACTTCAAGCTCGCGGAGTGCCCGGTCCGCTGTGTCTAAATCAGCCAGGATAACACGCCTCATGCCCACCTTCTTAGAGATACAGTAGCCCCTCACCACTACCTTAAAAGCGTCCCATTTGAACGCCCTAGTACTCGCGGAACCGCCGTTGGACGCAAAATAATCCGAGATTCTCTCCCCTAGGTCCGCCTTGAAGACACTGTCCTCGAGGATCTCGGGGCGCATCTTCCAGGTGGGTACCGCCGGCGTCCCAGGAAACCAGCGAATGTCCAGCAGGAGGGGGTTATGGTCCGAGATGGTCCTCGATAAGTACTCTGAACGGACCGCTGCCGAAACTAGTTCGGGCGAACCAAGAAAGCCATCTAGCCTGACATGCAGCTCATGGAGGCTCGAGAAGTATGAATAATCCCTAGACGCGGGGTGATGCGCCCTCCAAACGTCCGTCAAACCCCAGCGGGTCTGCCAATCTTGACGACCCTTAGCCGTGCGACGGACCGGGGAATCGGGGAGCGGGGGATGCGAGCGGTCCAAGTCCACATCCACTACGGAGTTAAAGTCTCCCCCCAGCAGGAGGGGCCCGGCAAAAAAGTGGGCCAACGAGCCCGATAACCTGGAAAGGAAGGCAGTCTGGTCTACATTAGGAGCGTACACACAGCAAACGTTCAGGTCCCTCCCTCCTAGAGTGCCTGAGATGGCCACGAAACGCCCCTCTGGGTCCAACACTGTCCTCGTGACCTGGAAGGGGACCCCTGCCCTGATCCATATTAGCGCCCCCCTGGCATAAGCAGAGTACGCCGTGGAAAAGACCTGCCCTCGCCATCTACGCTGAAGCGCCGCCCCTTCCGCCTTGTTCAGATGCGTTTCCTGCAGCAGCGCCATTTGCACTCCCCTACGCACTAAATAAGCATGGACCTTGTGACGCCTGGACATAGTGTGAAGCCCCCTCACGTTCCAAGTAACACATTTCAAGTTAGCAACATCAGCCATTGTCCCAGAGTGTTCTTGCACAGTCTCCCCGTTCGGGTCCCCACAAAGAAGAAGCATCAATCCTCCCAGCGCTGATGGCGGCCATTTTCCCCAACCAAAACCAAACCACCCAAAAACCAACAAAGCCCCCCCCCAACCACCCCAGAACAGGACCCAAACTGCACCATCTAGATCCCATCCAAACCTCGACGTATATCAACCCCAGAACCCCCACTAGTCCTACGGTCGCCACCGTAGGAAGGCCTTATGGGCCAGGTGCGGGCTGGGCGGAGGCAGCGGGCCCTCGTCGCCCAGGCTACCAGGACTATAACAAGCCCCCCCCAGTGTCAAAACCTTCCGGGGCAAGAGCAGAGGCCCCCCAACCCTCTCTCCTTCATTGTCAGCGATAAAGGACGGCAACCGCCTCCCCCCTGCCGGGCCCCCACCCAAAACAAGGCAGCACACCCCGTTACCCTTGTCCATCCAGAAGGTCCTCCACCGATTTCGGTGTGATCACCGGTGTATGGGTACTGTCTGCCACTGAATCCTCCGAGTCCGATGGTGCCCCCTGAGCACCCGGGTTTTCTTCCTCCTCGATGGCTTCGTCTCTTGCTCCCGACAGTTCCGACAGAACTTCCAACACTCCCCTCCGTTCCGATGATGTCTCCGCAGTCGAGGGCCCTCCGGTGCGGCCGCGGCGATTCCTGACCCTCTTGGATCGCCTCCGTTGTTCCGGCTCATCCGCCTGTTGGGTCGAGGAGCCAAAACCATCTTTCCCTGTCCGGTACAGTTCGAGCCAGTCACAGACCTCCTCTGGGGTGTCGAAGAACTGGGTTTTGTCGTCGACAATGACGCGGAGCTTTGCAGGATATAGGAGTGAATATTGAATGCCCTCACTCCTGAGTTCGCGCTTAACCGCTAGGAAGGAGGACCGCTTGCGCTGCGTCTCGTAGGTGTAGTCAGGGAAGATGTTCACCTGACTGTTCGCAACGTGGAACGGGCCATTGTGCCTGGCGGCATTGAGGATCAAGTCCCTGTCCCGAAAATGTAGCAACCGCGCCACCACCGGCCTCGGGGTACGTCCCTGCTGTAGGGGCCGTGCTGGGACTCTGTGGGCCCGTTCGAGAGTGTAGAAGGAGGACAGACCCTCCGGGACCACCGTGTCTCGGAGCCAGGTCTCCAAGTATCGCACCATATCGCCATCCTCGATTTTTTCCGGCAGGCCCACCACTCGGATGTTATTCCTCCTGTTGCGGCCTTCCGCATCCTCCGCCCTCCGTTCGAGGGTCTCGATTCGGGATAAGGCGTCCTTTATCGTCGCAGCCAAGGTTCTCTACGCCGGTTCCAAAGTTTTCACCGTGCCCTCCACCTCCTTGACCCGGTCTGAGAGTTTGCCATGGTCCGCCCTAAGGAGGCCCAGGCCCGTCGCCACCTGAGCAATGTCCTGTTGGAGGGCCGACCGCGTAGCCTCTATCGCCTCCAGTACACGGTCGAACTGTTGCTGCAGTGGTGCGCTACCAGATCTTTTCGGGTCCCCATGCTCTTCCTTGTCCTGGGCTTCAGAGTCCGAGGTGGTCTGGTTGGATCCCTTGGCTCCTTTAGGTTTCCCCATGCTGCCAGGGGCTCTCCGTGAGGGTCCCGGAGTAGGCGTCTCCGTGTACAGGTGTCGATCACGACCTTCCCAGGTGTTCGTTCTCACGTCGGGTATGGGCGATCTCCTTCTCCAGAGCCTGTGGAGACTCCGCCGCTTCGGCTCACGCCACCGCCACGGCGTCCGAGGGCACCGATGAGGGGGCGGAGACAACCGTCGCCGGGTCGGGCAGACCCGTTCACCCACTATAGCTCCGGGGTGAGGGCCACCAACTCCCTCGGTTGATCTGTGGCGCCAGAGTGTCGCGCCTCCCATGTAGTTGGACTGGCCAGAAAATCGTAGCTAGTTGCGGAGTCGCGATGTGGTCCACCGCCTGGATCAGAGGGCACCCGCACCCGGTGCCCTCCAGTGCGCGGGCACCCGTCCGGCCGTCCAACCAAGTATGAACCCGATGCAAAAGGTCCAATCCTGTGAATGTCCAATGTCCAGAACAACCGAGGATGGTGAAGCCGGGCGCCAGTCGACACCCGCGACACCTCTTCAACTCAGTAGTTTCGATCAAGGGGACAAAGGAGTCCGGGCGCCATGTTGGGTCGCACTCCGCAACTCCGCAAACTTCGGCATTTCTTCGGAGCAACACTCGTCCAAACTCCACCAAGGCCCCCGGCAGGGTGTCGTCGCCTCGCTCAGCCGAATGCGGGGTCTGGGGTGCCCCGCAGCCTCCGATTTTCAGGATAATCTCGGGCTTAGTCCCGGAGCCGAGCTCTCAGGCGACCATCGCCATCGGCGCCCAAGCCACGCCCCCTCAGAACGCCCTCTTGTTCTCAACTCCTCATTTCCTTTCGTAAACCCCACCTTCCTGTTTCCTCCCCTACCCTTGCCAGGTGGGTCCGCTGGGTTATGTCCCTTGCCGGTATTGATGTCTCTGTTTTCGGAGCACATTCGGCTAGAGGAGCCATGGCTTCTAAGGCCTTTTGGTCTGGCTCCCGCTTAGAGGACATACTGAGATCAGCAGATTGGTCCAATGACAGTATTTTCCGCATGTTTTATTGTAAGCCTATTCATTCTGTTGCTTCTGATGTTGTTGATTTGCTTTGAACAAGCATAATAGGAGCCTCCGGTCTTACCATAAAATGTAGATTTTCCTAGTTATTATGACGGAAAGTCTTAATTTTATTAAAGACACGGAGGCGAGTATTATCCCGCAGCTACACTATTAACATATGTTCTCCCTCCCAACAGCGAATCCGGCCTTACCGCCTGCCTCATCATAGAAGATCTTCCCTCCAGCTGCTCCGTTCATCTCCTGCTTGGATTTCCCCTCCGGTTCTTCCAGCTCCTTCTACAGATACTATCGTTGGACTTTGGCTCTGGATTCCAGTGATTAGGATTTCTGCTCCTGGACTTTGGCGTTCTTTCTGGTTATGTCTATTTTTCCTTTATTTTCATATGTTATCTGACTGGCTCTCAGCAAAAAAGGAAGCTGCGCAGTCAGTGTGTACTCTTATCTATGTTGTGACTGCTGATTGGTTATTGTACTCTCGTTTTTTCTCGTTCCCATGGCCCAGTTGTTGCCTGGCCCTCTGGGAACTGTAGTACTTACACTTATCTTGGCTGCTATAGAAATAAATGCAAGATAAGAAAGCATAATACTCGCCTCCGTGTCTTTAATAAAATTAAGACTTTCCGTCATAATAACTAGGAAAATCTACATTCTGTCTTATGTTGGAACGATTTTAACTTTTCCACATACTCTTCGGTTAATCTTGTTGTTACCCGTTTTGGGTAATCCATTTCTTGTTGAATCACCTTTTCCCTTGGTTCCATCCTTCCCCCTCTTAACCTCACGGCGAGCTGGTTATGGTCACTACCCTCGCTGTGAAGTACTTTAAAATCCTGCACTAAGGGGAAGTTCCAAGCTGGGATAAAGACATAGTCAATTGG